>NC_057804.1:282039827-282040770 GCF_018294505.1 Triticum aestivum | reverse complement strand
TCAGAGTGTGTGCATCATGTTTAAAATTCCATTTAATTTGAAATGGGGATTTGTGAAACCCTCAGAATCATTTTTAAAATGACCCAAATAAAAATTTCTCCAAAAGGGTCCAAGAAAATGCTCATGTTGCTCTCTGAAAATATTGGACAGAGATAATAATCAAACCAATATTTTTAAGAGCTCATAGGTATTTATTTTGGGCATTTGGAATTAATGCATAAATATTTGCTTTGGAAATATATTAATTATATATATTAATATATGTCCAAATATTATGCCATTTATAAAGGAGCTCTGAAATAATATATCTAGCCCCTGCAAAAATTGGCATAAGTTAAATAAATGATTTAATATATTATTTAAATCAAAACAAATGTCAGAAATTAGAAAACAGAAAAAAAATAAAAGGGAGAAGCTTACCTGGGCTCCTCCCTGTGCAGCCCAGCCAGCTGGCCGGCCCAGCCAGCAGCCGGCCCAGCCCACCTCCCTCCTCTATCGTCTTCGTCCTCGACAGAGGGAGGGGAGTGTGGCCGGCGCGCGCGCGCGCCACCGCGCCACGCCACCTCTCTCCCTGCTTGCCTGCCCTCCCCTCCTCGCTCGATGCCCCGGACGACGCCACGCCTCCCCCCTGCTCTCTCTCACTCGCCCTCGGCTCTTCCCTCCTCTCCCTCGCTCTCTCTCTCACACGGCCGAACACCACCGTCGCCGCCATTCGCCATAGCAGCCGTCTCCGGCCACCCCTCGCTCCCCCGACTAGCTCAGAAGCTCCGCCACAACCCCCTCTTCCTCCCCACCGCTCCACGGGCCTCCGGAAGCCCTGCATCGCCGCCACGTCGCCGTTCCCCTCTTCGGGCTCCGACCATCATCGCCGTCGAATTCGCCGTCTCCAGCGCGTCTCCGAGCCCGCTTCGACGCCCACTGCAACCGCGGTGAGCCCCCGAGT
>NC_057804.1:282029759-282039817 GCF_018294505.1 Triticum aestivum | reverse complement strand
TCTCCGGCCACCCCTCGCTCCCCCGACTAGCTCAGAAGCTCCGCCACGACCCCCTCTTCCTCCCCACCGCTCCACGGGTCCCCGGAAGCCCTGCATCGCCGCCACGTCGCCGTTCCCCTCTTCGGGCTCCGACCATCGTCGCCGTCGAATTCGTCGTCTCCAGCGCGTCCCCGAGCCCGCTAACCATCCCTGCAGCTCCGCGGTGAGCCCCCGGATCGTTTCCCCCTTCTCCCCTGGTCTCTTCCGACCTCTAGGCCGTAGCCCCACCTTGTCCGAAAGCTCCACGCCGCCGGCGATGTCGCCGTCGTGGCCACGGTCACCGTAGCACCCAACCGAGCACACTATCGTGCTCCACACCTCACTAGGAGCACGCAGCACGCACTAACGCCTCCCCAAACCCCCTGCAACACCGATCCCGACCGCACCCGAACTCCGGCAGCCGCAGCCGAGCTCGCCGCCGTCGACTCCGGCCACCCCAGGCCCAGCCACGGCCACCGTTCGACGCGCGGGAGCAAGGGCTCTCCAACGAGCCCAAGCACGGCCTCGCCCGTGCCCTGTAGCGCGATCCCGCGTCGCGCCGCCGTCTCGGGCCTCGCCGGCGTCACGTCGCCGGTGGGTTTGACCCACTTTGACCACGGCAGGAACCCCCCTGAGTCCCTGACAGGTGGGCCCAGCCCTGTAGCTAATTAGGATTAGTGCTACCCACTATTGGTTAACCCCCTGACACTGACAGTGGGCCCCCAGCGCCACTAACCCCTAATTAGGATTAAACTAACCCTGTTTAACCGCCCTGTCACTGACGTGTGGACCCCACACGTCAGGTTTGACCCCAGACAGCCGCAGTTGACCACTGACGTCATGCTGACATCATGCTGGCACAATAATTATAATTTCTGGATTTAAATTTAATCAGGAAATTCCAGAATATTATTTAAACTTCAAAAATTCATAACTTTTATTCTGTAACTCCAAATTGGACAAATTATATATGAAAAATGATCAGAAAAATCCAATCTATCCATCTGTACTATTTTCATGCATGATCAAACAAGTTAAATTGATGTTTCAAGCAGAACAAGGAAAAGCACTTTAAGAGGCCATGTTTGAGTTTGAAATTTGAATCTTTGATTCAAATTTGTTCAAACCCTTCTGGTTTTAGTTGCATTAGTCCAACACACTCATATTGCTATGTTTCATGCATGCATCATATTGTTGCACATTGTTTGGTGATGGTTGTGTATCGGTGTCCTTGCGATAGGTTCTGCCCCCGAGGAGTACCGTGATTACCCTAACGAAGAACCCTATCAGTGCATCGAACCATCAGGCAAGCAACCAACCATTTGATCATATCGATACAATCCCATGTTCTCGCTCCTGCTCTCTTTTACTGCATTAAGACAACACGTTTCAAACTGTTGTGTGCTACGGTAGCTGAACCCATTTCCTCTGCATGACCTGTCATTGCCATAGTAACTAGATGAAACCCACTAGCATGTGTAGGAGTTGATTGAGCCATATGTATGTGTTGTTCCTACCCTACTATGCCTGCTATGCTTAGAGTCGTGTCAGGTCTGGTTCATCTGGGTGATGGCTAGAGTGAAATGATTATGTCGGTAATGAGAGTGGTGTGGTGAACACGATTTGGTAAAGGTATCGATGAGAGGCCATGTAGGAGTACATGGTGGGTTGTTTCATTGAAGCCGACCTTAAGCACTGAGATCTGTATGTGTGATTTAAGATACAGCTACTACCATGCATTGGGCCCTGAAATATGACCCCGCTCGACTTCTTATTCACCCTAGCTCTCTGTCCAGGAGTTGCAAGTAGTTTCTGGTGTTTGTAGCCTACTGGAGGCCGTGGACAGCGCTGACCGTAGGGGTGGGCTGTGATGCGGTAGGTACGTGGCCGGGTGTACCGAATACCCGTTAGGTATCTCGGGAACCCTGTTCACATCATTCGGGGCCGTATGGGAAACCTCGGCCGGACTCCCTGCGGATGGAACCTGAATAGGCGATAAACCTGGACTAGAGGCTTAAGTGTTTAGGTAGGTCGTGGTCTACACCCACGTCGGCTTTCGCTTGAAGTCTGCCGAGCACATGTCGTGTGCAGACGCTAAGTGGTGGAAACATGTATGAAGAAGTACACCCCTGCAGGGTTAACATGATCTATTCGAATAGCCGCGTCCGCGGTAAAGGACTACTTGGTTGCCTATACAGTTCATAGACAAGTAAATGGAAACTACTAAAAGCCTCAAGATAAGTGTCAGTGTCGAGGATGGTTCTTCCGTAGGAAGACGGAGGTGGATCCTCGGTAGTGTATTCAAGTGGTGAGTAGTGGACTCGTGTACGCAAAACCATTTCAAGTTGGAATATCGTAGGATAGCCTAGCCAAGAGTCAAAGATGGCTTGCTGCAATAACTCCACCAACCCTTCTTGATACTATGCATGTATGTAGGATCTGATGTAAGTCTTGCTGAGTACCTTTGTACTCATGTTGCTATAATCTACATTTTTACAGAAGACGCTGCAACCCCTTCTGATGGGTTCTATGTAGACGTTGACATCAACGAGTAGGCTAAAGACCCAGGTGGTGACCCTGAGCTTGTGATGGACCACGTAGTATAGCTAGGCTTTCCAAGCCTCTTTTATTTTACTAGTTGTCTGTACTCAGACAATGTACTTCCGCTGCTGGTTTGTATGACTGTATGACTTGTATGTTGGGTCGTGAGACCCGTACCTTTGTGTATGTTATGTATGGCTCCCTGAGCCTTAAATAAAGTACTTGTGTCGTAGAGTCATGTTGTGATGCTTCGTTGTATTTGCACATATCGAGCATATTGTGTGTATGATTGAAATTCTTGGTATGTGTGGGATCTGACTATCTAGTTGTTTATCTTTAGTAGCCTCTCTTACCGGGAAATGTCTCCTAGTGTTACCGCTGAGCCATGGTAGCTTGCTACTGCTCTGGAACACTTAGGCTGGCCGGCATGTGTCCTTCTTCGTTCCTGTGTCTGTCCCTTCGGGGAAATGTCACGCATTGAGTACCGGAGTCCTGTTAGCCCGCTACAGCCCGGTTTACCGGAGTCCTGCTAGCCCAGTGCTACAGCCCGGACCCACTTGCTGATGACCGACACGTTCGAAGCTGGGTCATGGATGCCTGTCCCTGTAAGTCTGTGCCACTTTGGGTTTACGACTAGCCATGTCAGCCCGGGCTCCTTATCATATGGATGCTAGCGACACTATCATATACGTGAGCCAAAAGGCGCAAACGGTCCCGGGAAAAAGGTAAGACGACACCCGTGGGGATACCGTGCGTGAGGCCGCAAAGTGATATGAGGTGTTACCAGCTAGATCGATGTGACATCGAGTCGGGGTCCTGACAGCGTTGGCATCAGAGCCGGACTGCCTGTAGGTTCTTCAAGCCAAACTGGTCGATGTTGAGTCTAGAAATTCTTTAGTTATATGTAGGGGAATTGTTTGTGGGTTGGAACGTAAGGCTCTTTTTACTCCTTATACCTTATGACTTTCTGATCTGAGTCAGTCCATTCTTCCACCGGGGGTTAAGGAATTAGGATCTATTCTCTCTATCAGGATCACGTGTTACTAATCAGTAGTACCTTATAAGTTTGATGGTTACAAGCCTAGTTCAGTTCTACTACCACATTATGTTGCCAGAATGGTTTCAGAACTTTGATATGGTGATGTTGAGTGTGTACGAAATCCTTTGTCAAATGTCTCAAAATCCTTTTTGAGCATTTACAGCTGTTATGCTGCCGAAATTTTGCTAGAAATTCTAATGCTCTTGCATTATGATTGTGCTTTCAGATGGCCACTCGCGACCTCAATCAAGTGGTTCGCCTGACTCGATGCCTAGATGTACCCGGCCATACTGCTAAGTTGGTCAGGGTAATGACTGAGGCTGGATATCGCTGGTATCCCGAGTACACGGTCGAAGAGCAATTCCGAGATTTTAATCAAAGCCAGTATCTCTGCACTGTCAGGATATTTCCATCTTATCCTGGATCCACCGAGCCTCTTCACTGCTCCTATGGACTCGGGGTTACTATTGAGATGGCTGTGCAGGACGCCGCCTACTCTATGATGACCATTATGCGAGTCAGATCTGGGTTATTTCGGGACTCTGATTTCCGGTATATGCCAGGATCACTTCCGGGAGCACAAGGGTATCTCCAGGCTATTTATGCTGACCCCACTCAGGAGGATTCACGGACTCGCACCACTGCTGAGATGCTCGAGGATAAGGACCGTGAAAATCGGGCCTTGAGGTTAGAGCTCTTCAATACCCGTGCTGACCACTGGGCCACTTTGACTCGGTTCGCACCGGCAGTGCAAGCTGGATTTTCAGATATGCGCGATCTCTATCCTGTGAGATCTGCTCTGCCAGACGTGATGGGTTGGCGTGATGTAGGAGGCATCACCCCACCTCGTGGTCCCCGCAGGCCACCGTCTGTTGGTCCAAGGCCTCATCCTAGCCCCTATGGTCCACAAGCTCCGCGAGACCGTCTGTTTCCGGATGATCATGTTGAACTTCCAGGCTATGGAGGCGACTTCTACGAGGACTACTACGGATCGGTCTGAGTTAGCGGTAGTATCACTAGTTCGCACTAGCTGTGTCGTCTATCGTCCCGCGTGACTCGTGGGATATGACCTAGTTTGTACTCTTTCCGGAGGTGTAGAAAAATAATGTATAGGAGCTTGGGATGCCTCCGATGAGATGTAATCCTCTTTTCACCATATTAGTACTTTGTTTGGTCTTGTACTAAACCCTGTATGGTGTGTATGACGATGGAATAAAAGAAGCAGTTTCTGTATCTACCATGTCATACGGATGATCATCTTGCATTCCGAGTTATTCCTTACATTATGTACCCTATGTCGGAATTTTATCATCCTGGCTAAATCTTTGTCTTGTTTACCTAGGATGGTCAACACGCACACTAACCCTGCTCCTCAAGAGCAGGCCGAAGGCAGTGAAGTCAGGGATGCAAATCTGCCTCATCCTCCTTCACTAGCCGAGGTTATGATGGAAGCTGAGAGAAACAAGCGGGAGACCAACCGTTTGTTGGAGCGTATTGAACAGAACACAGCACACCATCAGAGGACTAACGTGGTGTCACTCAGTGATTTTATCAAATTACATCCACCCACGTTCCACCACTCCGTCGAGCCTCTCGACGCTGATGACTGGCTTCGCAGTATCGCTCACAAACTGCGTTCCGTGCTGGTAGCGGAGGCTGACAAGGTCACCTTTGCTGCATATCATCTTGAAGGCCCCGCCAGTATATGCTGGGAGAATTATGGAGCTATGCGCCCAGCGGGCCATGTCACTACTTGGGCTGAATTCAGCGAGGCTTTCCGTGAACATCACATTCCGGAGGGTCTCATGGACCGTAAACGTGAGGAATTCTGCAATTTCACCCAAGGCCGACTTTCTGTGGATGTTTATAGCAGGGAGTTTGGTAATCTCGCACGATATGCAACCGAGGAAGTTTCTACTGACGCCAAGAAGCAAGCAAGGTTCCGTAAGGGCCTTAGTCCTGAGCTTCGCCGCGACCTCCATCTGCATGAGTGCACATCTTTTCAGAAACTTGTCAACAAAGCCATCAGTGCTGAAACTGGTCAGACTAACTATGACGCAACACGCAAGCATGGCCGTGATATGGGTTCCTCATCCGGTGCTGGTCCTCAGAAGCGCCACGTGTGGGTACCCAACACCGCCCTGCCACCCAGGTTCACACCGAGGCCATCTTTCCAGGTGCCTCGCCCTGTTCAACAGTCTGCACCGACCAAGCCCTATGGGGGTCCAACTAACAATGCTCCTCCACGTACCGGTTCCGTGACTTGTTTCAAGTGTGGGGAATCTGGTCACTATATGCGTGAGTGTCCCCACACCAACCCCAATCAATCTGCTAAAGCTGTTGGCCATGGCAAGCCGACAGGAAAAATATTCCATGCCAAACCGGTCACCGCTACACGTGGCCATGTCAACTGTGTCTCTGCCGAAGAAGCTCAAGAGGATCCCAACATCGTTCTCGGTACGCTTCTTGTAAATTGCCACCCGGCATCTGTTCTTTTCGATACAGGAGCCTCTCATTCTTTTATATCCGAAAATTATGCTCGTTTGCATAACGTTGCATTCTGTGACATGCCATCCACTATGGAAATTTCTACTCCCGGGTCTAGATGGCAGACCTCTAGGGTAAGTTTTGGAAATGAAATCCAAGTCGACAGACTTGTTTTTCTTGCATCTTTGATAGCCCTTAAATCTTCAGATATTAATATCATTCTGGGTATGGACTGGATGTCAGCTCATCAAGCCAAAATTGATTGCTTCTCTAGGACTGTTCAACTCACCCATCCTTCGGGGAAGATAGTCAATGTCTTGACCCGAATAGCCAAGCGACAATTATATTCTCTTAACGCCAGCCCTTTGCCAGACCTTGAGGACATTCCGGTAGTCTGTGACTTCCCGGATGTCTTTCCAGAGGAATTGCCAGGTGTTCCACCTGACAGGGATGTTGAGTTCGTAATAGACCTCATTCCAGGAACCGTTCCGATTGCTAGAAGACCTTATAAGATGGCACCACTAGAACTAGCCGAGCTTAAGAAACAACTCGATGAGTCCTTGAAAAAGGGTTTCATCCGCCCTAGTTCATCTCCGTGGGCTTGCCCCGTCCTATTCGTCAAGAAGAAGGATGGTACGGACCGGATGGTTGTAGATTACCGACCTGTCAATTTGGTCACAATCAAGAACAAATATCCGCTTCCCAGGATCAACGACCTGTATGATCAGCTCGCTGGATCCTCAGTCTTCTCCAAGATGGATTTGAGGTTGGGCTACCATCAAATCAAAATCAGAAACGGAGACATTCCTAAAACGGCCTTCGTTACTCGTTATGGCCAATACGAGTACACCGTCATGTCCTTCGGCTTAACCAACGCTCCAGCCACCTTTTCTCGGTTAATGAACTCAATCTTCATGGAGTATTTGGATAAATTCGTCGTTGTTTACCTCGATGATATACTCATCTACTCCAAGAACGAGGAAGAACATGCCGAACATCTAAGGCTAGTGTTGAAGAAACTTCGAGAGCATCGCCTTTATGCCAAATTTTCTAAATGTGAATTCTGGTTGCCAGAAGTGACCTATCTGGGTCATGTAATTTCTGGTAAAGGTATTGCTGTTAACCCTGAGCGAGTTCAAGCCGTCCTTAATTGGACTCCACCTGAATCGGTCAAGCAAGTTCGGAGTTTTCTAGGCTTAGCGAGCTATTGTCGTCGCTTTGTCGAGAACTTCTCCAAAGTTGCCAAACCCCTAATCGAACTCCTCAAGAAAGATAAGAAGTTCGAATGGACTCCACAATGTGAGCACAGCTTTCAGGAACTGAAAAGACGCCTGACCTCTGCTCCCGTACTGGTACCGCCAGACTTCTCCAAGGACTTTGTTATCTACTGCGACGCCTCGCGACAAGGACTAGGTTGCATTCTCATGCAAGATCGACACGTAATTACCTACGCTTCACGGCAATTGCACCCACATGAGGAGAATTATCCTACTCATGATCTAGAACTTGCAGCCGTAGTCTATGCACTTAAGACCTGGCGACATTACCTCCTCGGTAATCGTTGCGAAATATTCACTGATCACCAAAGTCTGAAGTACATCTTCACCCAACCGGATTTGAATCTCAGACAAAGGCGTTGGGTTGAATTGATCACAGACTTCGACTTAGGAATAACCTATACCCCAGGGAAAGCCAACGTCATGGCTGATGCGCTAAGTCGTAAATCTTATTGTAACAACCTGATGTTACAACAAAGTCAACCGCTTCTCCATGAGGAATTTCGGAAGCTAAACCTTCACATTGTTCCTCAAGGTTTTCTTTCCACCTTGGTGGCAAAACCTACTCTTACGGATCAAATCATCGCTGCCCAAAAGCGAGATAAGGGAATATCTAAAATCAAAGAGAACATTGCTAGCGGAGGTGCTAGTTGCTTCTCCTCAAATGATCATGGTGTTGTGTACTTTGAGAACCGTCTAGTGGTTCCCAAGAACCAGCATCTACGGCAGTTGATCCTTAAGGAGGCTCATGAATCTCCTCTCACCATTCATCCCGGTAGTACTAAGATGTATCAGGACCTACGCCAAAGGTTCTGGTGGACTAGGAAGAAGAGAGAAATTGCTCAGTATATTGCTAACTGCGACGTCTGTCGTCGTGTAAAAGCAGAGCATCAACGGCCTGCTGGCACCCTTCAACCCTTAGCTATTCCTGAATGGAAATGGGATAAAATTGGTATGGATTTCATTACCGGTTTTCCCAGGACCAAGAGAGGGAATAATGCTATTTTCGTCGTGGTCGATCGTCTTTCCAAAGTAGCCCATTTCTTGCCTATTCGTGAGAGTATAACCGCTAGTCAGCTGGCAGACTTATACATCTCCCGTATAGTGTCCCTCCATGGTGTTCCTTTGGAAATTAACTCGGATCAAGGAAGTCTTTTCACCTCTTGATTTTGGGAAAGTTTCCAAAATGCTATGGGGACTCGTCTCTCCTTTAGCACCGCCTTCCACCCTCAGTCGAGTGGTCAAGTGGAACGCGTCAACCAGATTCTAGAAGACATGCTTCGAGCCTCTGTTATCTCATTCGGAATGGACTGGGAGAAGTGCCTTCCATTTGCCGAATTCGCTTACAACAACAGCTATCAGTCTAGCTTGGGTAAAGCCCCTTTTGAAGTTCTCTATGGACGACGGTGTCGAACACCCCTTAACTGGTCAGAGACCGGGGAAAGACAATTCTTTGGCCCGGATATGATTCAGGAAGCAGAAGATCAAGTTCGCATCGTTCGTGAAAAGTTGAAAACAGCCCAATCTCGTCAAAAGAGTCAATATGACCGAAAACATAAGGCTATGACTTTCGAGGTTGACGAGAAGGCTTATCTTCGGGTCACCCCTCTGAAGGGAACCCATCGTTTCGGTATCAAAGGCAAATTGGCTCCTCGTTACATTGGACCTTTTCGCATTCTTGCCAAACGAGGAGAAGTTGCCTACCAGTTGGAACTACCTCCGCACCTCTCCAGGGTCCACGATCTCTTCCACGTTTCTCAACTCAGGCGTTGCTTCTCGGATCCTATCCGTGAAGTGGACCACGAAACGCTTGATCTCCAAGATAATCTTACATATCGAGAGTACCCCATTCGTATCCTCGATCAGGCCGAACGTACCACCCGACGCCAGAATATCAAGTTTCTCAAAGTTCAATGGTCGCACCATTCTGAAGATGAAGCAACTAGGGAAAGGGAGGATCGTCTTCGACTCGAATATCCCGCCTTCTTCCCGGAGGAACCCAAATCTCGGGACGAGATTCTTTTGAGTGGGGGTGAGTTGTCACACCCTAGCTAGTCATGCATCAGAGTGTGTGCATCACGTTTAAATTTCCATTTAATTTGAAATGGGGATCTGTGAAACCCTCAGAATCATTTTGAAAATGATCCAAATAAAAATTTCTCCAAAAAGGTCCAAGAAAATGCTCATGTTGCTCTCTGAAAATATTGGACAGAGATAAAAATCAAACTAATATTTTTAAGAGCTCATAGGTATTTATTTTGGGCATTTGGAATTAATGCATAATTATTTGCATTGGAAATATATTATTTATATATATTAATATATGTCCAAATATTATGCCATTTATAAAGGAGCTCTGGAATAATATATCTAGCTCCTGCAAAAATTGGCATAAGTTAAATAAATGATTTAATATATTATTTAGATCAAAACAAATGTCAGAAATTAGAAAAAACAGAAATAAATAACAGGAGGAGCTTACCTGGGCTCCTCCACTGTGCGGCCCAGCCAGCTGGCTGGCCCAGCCAGCAGCCGGCCCAGCCCGCCTCCCTCCTCTGTCGTCTTCGTCCCGACAGAGGGAGGGGAGTGTGGCCGGCGCGCGCGCGCGCCACCACGCCACGCCACCTCTCTCCCTGCCTGCCTGCCCTCCCCTCCTCGCCTCGATGCCCCTGGACGACGCCACGCCTCCCCCCCTG
>NC_057804.1:282013617-282029749 GCF_018294505.1 Triticum aestivum | reverse complement strand
TCTCCCTCGCTCTCTCTCTCACACGGCCGAACACCACCGTCGCCGCCGTTCGCCACAGCAGCCGTCTCCGGCCACCCCTCGCTCCCCCGACTAGCTCAGAAGCTCCGCCACGACCCCCTCTTCCTCCCCACCGCTCCACGGGTCCCCGGAAGCCCTGCATCGCCGCCACGTCGCCGTTCCCCTCTTCGGGCTCCGACCATCGTCGCCGTCGAATTCGTCGTCTCCAGCGCGTCCCCGAGCCCGCTAACCATCCCTGCAGCTCCGCGGTGAGCCCCCGGATCATTTCCCCCTTCTCCCCTGGTCTCTTCCGACCTCTAGGCCGTAGCCCCACCTTGGCCGAAAGCTCCACGCCGCCGGCGATGTCGCCGTCGTGGCCACGGTCACCGTAGCACCCAACCGAGCACACTATCGTGCTCCACACCTCACTAGGAGCATGCAGCACGCACTAACGCCTCCCCAAACCCCCTGCAACACCGATCCCGACCGCACCCGAACTCCGGCGGCCGCGGCCGAGCTCGCCGACGTCGACTCCGGCCACCCCAGGCCCAGCCACGGCCACCGTTCGACGCGCGGGAGCAAGGGCTCTCCAACGAGCCCAAGCACGGCCTCGCCCGTGCCCTGTAGCGCGATCCCGCGTCGCGCCGCCGTCTCGGGCCTCGCCGGCGTCACGCCGCCGGTGGGTTTGACCCACTTTGACTACGGCAGGAACCCCCCTGAGTCCCTGACAGGTGGGCCCAGCCCTGTAGCTAATTAGGATTAGTGCTAACCACTATTGGTTAACCCCCTGACACTGACAGTGGGCCCCCAGCGCCACTAACCCCTAATTAGGATTAAACTAACCCTGTTTAACCCCCCTGTCACTGACGTGTGGACCCCACACGTCAGGTTTGACCCCAGACAGTCGCAGTTGACCACTGACGTCATGCTGACATCATGCTGGCGCAATAATTATAATTTCTGGATTTAAATTTAATCAGGAAATTCCAGAATATTATTTAAACTTCAAAAATTCATAACTTTTATTCTGTAACTCCAAATTGGACAAATTATATATGAAAAATGATCAGAAAAATCCAATCTATCCATCTGTACTATTTTCATGCATGATCAAACAAGTTAAATTGATGTTTCAAGCAGAACAAGGAAAAGCACTTTAAGAGGCCATGTTTGAGTTTGAAATTTGAATCTTTGATTCAAATTTGTTCAAACCCTTCTGGTTTTAGTTGCATTAGTCCAACACACTCATATTGCTATGTTTCATGCATGCATCATATTGTTGCACATTGTTTGGTGATGGTTGTGTATCGGTGTCCTTGCGACAGGTTCTGCCCCCGAGGAGTACCGTGATTACCCTAACGAAGAATCATATCCGTGCATCGAACCATCAGGCAAGCAACCAACCATTTGATCATATCGATACAATCCCATGTTCTCGCTCCTGCTCTCTTTTACTGCATTAAGACAACGCGTTTCAAACTGCTGTGTGCTACGGTAGTTGAACCCATTTCCTCTGCATGACCTGTCATTGCCACAGTAACTAGATGAAACCCACTAGCATGTGTAGGAGTTGATTGAGCCATATGTATGTGTTGTTCCTACCTTGCTATGCCTGCTATGCTTAGAGTCGTGTCAGGTCTGGTTCATCTGGGTGATGGGCTAGAGTGAAATGTTATGTCGGTAATGAGAGTGGTGTGGTGAACACGATTTGGTAAAGGTATCGATGAGAGGCCATGTAGGAGTACATGGTGGGTTGTTTCATTGAAGCCGACCTTAAGCACTGAGATCTGTATGTGTGATTTAAGATACAGCTACTACCATGCATTGGGCCCTGAAATATGACCCCGCTCGACTTCTTATTCACCCTAGCTCTCTGTCCAGGAGTTGCAAGTAGTTTCTGGTGTTTGTAGCCTACTGGAGGCCATGGACAGCGCTGACCGTAGGGGTGGGCTGTGATGCGGTAGGTACGTGGCCGGGTGTACCGAATACCCGTTAGGTATCTCGGGAACCCTGTTCACATCGTTCGGGGCCGTATGGGAAACCTCGGCCGGACTCCCTGCGGATGGAACCTGAATAGGCGATAAACCTGGACTAGAGGCTTAAGTGTTTAGGTAGGTCGTGGTCTACACCCACATCGGCTTTCGCTTGAAGTCTGCCGAGCACATGTCGTGTGCAGACGCTAAGTGGTGGAAACATGTATGAAGAAGTACACCCCTGCAGGGTTAACATGATCTATTCGAATAGCCGCGTCCGCGGTAAAGGACTACTTGGTTGCCTATACAGTTCATAGACAAGTAAATGGAAACTACTAAAAGCCTCAAGATAAGTGTGAGTGCCGAGGATGGCTCTTCCGTAGGAAGACAGAGGTGGATCCTCGGTAGTGTATTGAAGTGGTGAGTAGTGGACTCGTGTATGCAAAACCATTTCAAGTTGGAATATCGTAGGATAGCCTAGCCAAGAGTCAAAGCTGGCTTGCTGCAATAACTCCACCAACCCTTCTTGATACTATGCATGTATGTAGGATCTGATGTAAGTCTTGCTGAGTACCTTTGTACTCATGTTGCTATAATCTACATTTTTACAGAAGACGCTGCAACCCCTTCTGATGGGTTCTATGTAGACGTTGACATCAACGAGTAGGCTAAAGACCCAGGTGGTGACCCTGAGCTTGTGATGGACCACGTAGTATAGCTAGGCTTTCCAAGCCTCTTTTATTTTACTAGTTGTCTGTACTCAGACAATGTACTTCCGGTGCTGGTTTGTATGACTGTATGACTTGTATGTTGGGTCGTGAGACCCGTACCTTTGTGTATGTTATGTATGGCTCCCTGAGCCTTAAATAAAGTACTTGTGTTGTAGAGTCATGTTGTGATGCTTCGTTGTATTTGCACATATCGAGCATATTGTGTGTATGATTGAAATGCTTGGTATGTGTGGGATCTGACTATCTAGTTGTTTATCTTTAGTAGCCTCTCTTACCGGGAAATGTCTCCTAGTGTTACCGCTGAGCCATGGTAGCTTGCTACTGCTCTGGAACACTTAGGCTAGCCGGCATGTGTCCTTCTTCGTTCCTGTGTCTGTCCCTTCGGGGAAATGTCACGCTTTGAGTACCGGAGTCCTGTTAGCCCGCTACAGCCCGGTTTACCGGAGTCCTGCTAGCCCAGTGCTACAGCCCGGACCCATTTGCTGATGACCGACACGTTCGGAGCTGGGTCATGGATGCCTGTCCCTGTAAGTCTGTGCCACTTTGGGTTTATGACTAGTCATGTCAGCCCGGGCTCTTTATCATATGGATGCTAGCGACACTATCATATACGTGAGCCAAAAGGCGCAAACGGTCCCGGGCAAAGGTAAGGCGACACCCGTGGAATACCGTGCGTGAGGCCGCAAAGTGATATGAGGTGTTACCAGCTAGATCGATGTGACATCGAGTCGGGGTCCTGACAGCGTCGGCCCGACCGAATTTGCTGTATCCGGCATGAAGGTTGTCGTCACGTGTAGTGAGGCGCCCACGCGATCCGTAGATCGATCTTGTTTGCCTTGCCTTGTCCTCCAATATGTCTCGCAGGTCTGGCGCACTTCCGCATGCCTTGGAAATTTTTGAGCGGCGCCGGGGTGCGGCTTGAGTGGGGGGCCGAGAGGCCACTCTGTTGCGGCCACAAGGTGGCCGGTCGGCCACATCATGCACTGGTGATGTAGGTTTGGGTGCTTCCTCCTCTAATCGTGGTAGCAGCCTGCGTTTTGGGTAGCTCTTGGAGGGGCATTCGAGTTCGTACTCTTCGGCCGCAAGGACTTTAGTACATCTGTCAGCTAGCAAATCTTGATCAGCTCTAAGCTGTTGCTGCTTTTTCTTGAGGCTGCTTGCCGTGGCCATAAGCCTGCGTTTAAAACGCTCCTGTTCAACGGGATCCTCAAGCATGAAAAATTCTTCGTCGTTGAGGCTTGCGTCATCTTCGGAGGGAGGCATGTAATTATCGTCCTCTACCTCTGTGTCTGCCGCTCTCTGATGAGGGCTAGCTTCTCCATTCTCCTGTGCTGAATCCTGCTGGATGGGGTTGTCTTCGTCACTTTCCGGGGTGTTGTTGTCTCCCGTGCCGGAATCACTGTTTTTGCTGTGGCGGGATTTAGAGCGGCGTCGCTGACGCCGGCGCTTAGGCTGTTTGTTGGAGGGGTCATCGTCCGTTGTTCCATCGCCGTTCCCATCTTTTGGGATGTCCACCATGTAAATGTCGTATGACGAGGTGGCCTTCCAGTGCCCTGTAGGCGCTGGTTCTTGGTCGTCTCCTGCATCGGCATCCATACCGTCGATGTCTTCGGAGTCGAAGTCGAGCATGTCGGTTAAATCATCGACAGTGGCTACGAAGTGGGTGGTGGGTGGGCTTTGAATTTCTTCGTCGTCCGCATCCCAACCTTCCTAACCATAGTCCAACCCGGGCTCTCCTGATAAAGAGAGAGACTTTAGTGAATTCATGATGTCGCCAAAGGGTGAGTGCTGAAAGATGTCCGCGGCGGTGAACTCCATGATTGGCGCCCAATCGGGTTCGATTGGCAGGGGTGCGGAAGGTTCGCAGTCCAGCGAGGAGTCCGGCACCTTGGAGTCACGAGCTTCGCAAAGGACAGGGTTGGTGTTCGGATCAACCGCCGTAGAGATAGCAGCCCCCGGGGCGGTGTCCAGCCACCCGTCCTCGATCGGCGCAGTCGGCTCCGAGCTAAGGGTCGGAGCGGACACTGGTGCGGCCTCCAGGGCACTGTTTGGCGGCAGAGCTAGATCATGCCCATCGTGACAGTGCGGCGCACTTGGCTGTGGCTCGAACCCGTTGAAGATCAAGTCTCTGCGGATGTCAGTGTGTAGTTTAAACTTCCAAATCTGACCTGATGGCCAGGGGCGTAGCTTTCAATCTGCTCCAGATGGCCAAGCGAATTGGCCCGCAGTGCAAAGCCGCCGAATACGAAGATCTGTCAGGGGAGAAAAGTCTCACCCTAGACCGCATCGTTGTTGATGATCGGAGGAGCCATCGGGCCTAAAGATGATGACACAAAGGAACTCTCAATGAAAGCACCAATGTCGGTGTCCAAACCAGCGGATCTTGGGTAGGGGGTCCCGAACTATGCGTCTAGGAGGATGGTAACATAAGACTAGGGACACGATGTTTTTACCCAGGTTCGGGCCCTCTCGATGGAGGTAAAACCCTACTCCTGCTTGATTAATATTGATGATATGGGTAGTACAAGAGTAGATCTACCACAAGATCAGAGAGGCTAAACCCTAGAAGCTAGCCTATGGTATGATTGTTGTTCGTCCTACAGACTAAAACCCTCCGGTTTATATAGGCACCGAAGAGGGTTAGGGTTACACAGAGTCGGTTACAATGGTAGGAGATCCACATATCCACATCGCCAAGCTTGCCTTCCACGCCAAGGAAAGTCCCATCCGGACACGGGACGAAGTCTTCAATCTTGTATCTTCATAGTCTAGGAGTCCGGCCAAAGGTGATAGTTCGGCTATCCGGACACCCCCTAATCCAGGACTCCCTCACCCATCGTTGGAATATACAAGCCAAGTTCTATAATGAAAAATTCCCACTAGTATATGAAAGTGACAACAAATGAGACTCTCTATATGAAGAACATGGTGCTATTTTGAAGCACAAGTGTGGAAAAAGATAGTAGCATTGTCCCCCTTTTTTGGGCCTTTTTTTTATTTGGCCTTTCTCTTTTTTTCTCTTTTTATTTGTTTGGCCTTTCCTTTTTTTGGCCTTTCTTTTTCTTAGGGACAATGCTCAAATAATGATGATCATCACACTTATATTTATTTACAACTCATGAGTTACAACTCAGAACTAGAACAAGATATGACTCTATATGAATGCCTCCGGCGGAGTACCGGGATGGGCAATGAATCAAGAGTGACATGTATGAAAAAATATGAAGGTGGCTTTGCCACAATATGATACGTGTCATGATGAACAGAACGGTGGAAAGTTGCATGGCAATATATCTCGGAATGGCTATGGAAATGCCATAACAGGTAGGTATGGTGGCTGTTTTGAGGAAGATATAAGGTGGTTTATGTGTGATAGAGCGTATCGTATCACAGGGTTTGGATGCACCGGCGAAGTTTGCACCAACTCTCAAGGTGAGAAAGGGCAATGCACGGTACCAAAGAGGCTAGCAATGATGGAAGGGTAAGAGTGCATATAATCCATGGACTCAACATTAGTCATAAAGAACTCTTATAATTATTGCAAAAATCTACAAGTCATCAAAAACCAAGCACTACGCGCATGCTCCAAGGGGGATAGATTGGTAGGAAAAGACCATTGCTCGTCCCCGACCGCCACTCATAAGGATGACAATCTAAGAACACCTCATATTTCAAATTTGTTACACAACGTTACCATACGTGCATGCTACGAGACTTGCCAACTTCAACACAAGCATTCTTTAAATTCAGAATTACACAAGTAGCATGACTCTAATATCACCACCTCCAAATTCAAAACAATTATCAAGTATCAAATTGATCATAACATCCAAGTCACTTCCTATGATAGTTTTTATTATACCCAACTTGGATGCCCATCATTCTAGGACAAATTTTATAACCATAGCAAATACCATGATGTTCTAAAAGACTCTCAAAATAATATAAGTGAAGCATGAGAGGTCAACAATTTCTACAAAATAAATCCACTATCGTTCTCTAAAAAGATATAAGTGAAGTACTAGAGCAAAACTTTCTAGCTCAAAAGATATAAGTGAAGCACATAGAGTATTCTAATAAATTCCAAATCAAGTGGGTTTCTTCCAAAAGTGTGTATATCAATGATTATTGTGGTGAACTAAAAAGCAAAGACTAATATCATACAAAACGCTCCAAGCAAAACACATATCATGTGGCGAATAAAAATATAGCTCCAAGTAAAGTTACCGATAGACGAAGACGAAAGAGGGGATGCCTTACGGGGAATCCCCAAGCTTAGGCTTTTGGTTATCCTTGAATATCTTGGGGTGCTATGGGAATCCCCAAGCTTAGGATTTTGCCACTCCTTATTCCATAGTCCATCAAATCTTTACCCAAACTTGAAAACTTCACAACACAAAACTCAACAGGAAATCTCATAAGCTCTGTTAGTGCAAGAAAGAAAAACCACCACATAAGGTACTGTAATGAACTCATTATTTATTTATATTGGTGTTAAGCCTACTGTATTCCAACTTCTCTATGGTTCATACCCCCCGATACTAGCCATAGATGCATCAAAATAAGCAAACAACACACAAAAAACAGAATCTGTCAAAAACAGAACAGTCTGTAGCAATCTGTAACTCTAGAATACTTATAGAACTATAAAAATCCGACCAAAATAGGAAGTCATGGGAAATTTTTCTATTGATCTACAGCAAAAAGAATCAACGCTAAAGCACGTTTCTGTGAATTACTACAATTCTTTTCGTCCGCAAAAAGTTTCTGTTTTCAGGAGAATCAAATTAACTATCACCGTAGGTTATCCTATAGGTTCTACTTGGCACAAACACTAATTAAAACATGAAAACACATCTAAACAGAAGCTAGATGAAAGATTTATTACGAAACAGAAGCAAAAAGCAAGAAACAAAAATAAAATTGGGTTGCCTCCCAACTATCGCTATTGTTTAACGCCCCTAGCTAGGCATAAAAGCAAGGATAGATCTAAGTAGTGCCCTCTTGAGTTTTTAATTTTTTTATGGAGTCTTGTTCGAATCCGGAATGTTCTTTATGTTTCCCCTCATACTCAGAAATTTTTAGATCTAAAGAATCAAACCGCTTATTACAAAGGGTAATCAACATATTCATGCGGTGAAGATTTCCGCTAACACTCTTAAGAGGTTCAGGGGACTTTTGTAAAAAAATTGTTACTTCGCAAATTTTTTCAAAAACTTGTGTCTCCTCCGGGTTATTATGTGATCCCCTTTTTGAGGTAGTGTTCCACTATTCCCTCTACAACTTCATGCGCAATACTGGGATCAGTCTTGACAAAATTTCCTTGGCAATGCAATCCAAGAGTTGTCTATGGGACATATTCAGTCAAACATAAAAATTGCGAGGAACAATTCTAAAATTCACCTCTAAAGTGCAGTTATGATAAGATTCCATCATCCTAAACCAAGCATCTTTCAAGTTTTCTCCTTGACTTTGCTTGAAGTGAAGAACTTCAAACTCGGGATACAAAGGAGTAGATAGAGAACTAGCCATAACGACAAAATAAACAATCTAACACACGAGCACAGAGAAAGACAAGCGAGAGAGAAAAGAGATTGGGAAAGAGAGGGTGAATAAAACGGCAAGGGTGAACTGGGGAGAGGAAAACGAGAGGCAAATGGAAAATAACATAATGCGAGGGAGATGAGTTTGTGATGGGTACTTGGTATGTCTTGACTTGAGCGAAGACCTCCCCGGCAACGGCACCAGAAATCCTTCTTGCTACGTCTTGAGCTTGCGTTGGTTTTCCTTGAAGAGGAAAGGGTGATGCAGCAAAGTAGCATAGGTATTTCCCTCCTTTTTGAGAACCAAGGTATCAATCCAGTAGGAGGCTCCTCAGAAGTCGCACGCACCTACACAAACAAACAAGAACCTCGCAACCAACGCAATAATGGGGTTGTCAATCCCTTCACGGCCACTTGCGAAAGTGAGATCTGATAGAGATAATATGATAAGATAAATATTTTTGGTATTTTTATGATATAGATTGGAAAGTAAAAGATGCAAATAAAAGTAGATTGAAAACTTATATGATAAAAGCTAGACCCGGGGGCCATAGGATTCACTAGTGGCTTCTCTCGAGATAGCATAAGTATTATGGTGGGTGAACAAATTTCTGTCGAGCAATTGACAGAAAAAGCATAGTTATGAGATTATCTAGGCATGATCATGTATATAGGCATCACGTCCGTGACAAGTAGATCGAAACGATACTGCATCTCCTACTATTACTCCACAGATCGACCGACTCCTGCCTGCATCTAGAGTATTATGTTCATCAAGAACAGAGTAATGCATTAAGAAAGATGACATGATGTAGAGGGATAAATTCATGCAATATGATAAAAACCCCATCTTTTTATCCTCGATGGCAACAATACAATACGTGCCTTGCTGCCCCTGCTGTCACTGGGAAAGGACACTACAAGATTGAACCCAAAGCTAAGAACTTCTCCCATTGCAAGAAAGATCAATCTAGTAGGCCAAACCAAACTAATAATTCAATGGGACTTGCAAAGATAACTTAATCGTACATAAAAGAATTCAGAGGAGATCCAATATTTCTCATAAATAAACTTGATCATAAACCCACAATTCATCAGATCTCGACAAAAACACCGCAAAAAGAGTTACATCAAATAGATATCCAAGAAGATCGAGGAGAACTTTGTATTGAGATTCAAAGAGAGAGAAGAAGCCATCTAACTAATAACTATGGACACGAAGGTCTATGCTAAACTACTCACAACTCATAGGAGAGGCCTTGGAGATGATGTAGAGGCCCTCCATGTTCGATTCCCCCTCCGGTGGAGCACCGGCGAAGGCTCCAAGATGGGATCTCATGGATACAGAAGGTTGCGGCGGTGGAAATAGTTTTTCGTGGTGCTCCTGGAAGTTTTCGGGGTACGTGGATATATATAGGAGGAAGAAGTAGGTCGGTGGACGCTCGAGGGTTCCACGAGGGTGGGGGCGTGCTAGGCACCCTCGTGGCCGCCTCGGTTGTTGCTTAACTTCCACTCCAAGCTCCCTGGATTGCGTTTGTTCCAAAAAAAATCGCTCCCGAAGGTTTCATTCCGTTTGGACTCCGTTTGATATTCCTTTCCTTTGAAACACTGAAATAGGCAAATAAAAATAGCAATTGGGCTGGGCCTCCGGTTAGTAGGTTAGTCACAAAAATGATATAAAAGTCTAAAGTAAAGCCCATAAACATCCAAAACGGGTAATATAATAGCATGGAACAATCAAAAATTATAGATACGTCGCAGATGTATCAGCGCGCTCCCCCCTGTGGCCGCTGCACCACCTGGCAGCTCACGTCATCTCGAGCTGGCGCAGGGCGCGACGGGTCGCGCTGTGGAGCCACATGCCCTGGCTCGACGATTGCACCCTGGGCCAGAGGTGGTGGAGGAGCCCCATGCGCCACGTCGCCCCCTATAGGTGGTTGCTGAGGCAGTGAGCGAGCCGGCTCGGTGGACCCCTGTGCGCAACGCTGACGAGCTCAGCGATCCGCTCGAACCACTCCTTGTAGAGGTCGCCAACCGGGCGGTAGTAGAGGAGCTCCTGTGCCATGATCAAAGCGGCCTGCGCATCCACCTAGCCGCGACGCGCGTGGGATGACGAAGCTGCTACGGTCAGTGACGGAGTGGCGGTGCGGCTGTCACGGCGCACCGACGGGTGCAACGATGAAGCTTGCTGCTCGTGGCCGGCAGGGCCCGTGGCGACGTTTGCCACCAGAGAAGAAGCGCGACGGGCATAGCCGTCACCTGTTGAAGCCGTCTAAGCGACGCGGGCGGTGACTGCAGCCCGGCACTCGGCGTGAACCCTGCGCGCGTCGGCCATGGAGGTGTCGGAGTGGTGGTGGAGCGATCGATGGAAGAGAGGATCCGACGCACCCCTACCTGGCGCGCCAAATGTCAGATTATGGGGTCTGCAAACTCTTGAGAGGTTCGAACTCTGGGGTGCGTGCGGAGATCTCAACCTGCCAAGCCTACCTACTCGCGATCATCCTAAGCCTAGCGCGTCAAGCTCAAAGGGACAAATGGACACAATAGTTTTATCCTGGTTCGGGACACCCTTGTGGTGTAATACCCTACTCCAGCGTGTTGGTGGATTGCCTCGAAGGGCTGAGGATGAGCTAGTACAGTGGATGAACAAGAAACAGGAGGTGAGGTGTTCTTGAGCTGGTGTGGTGTATGCTAGTTCTACTTGTTCTCACCCTCTATTGTGGTGGCTAGTCCTATTTATAGTGGCCTTGGTCCTCTTCCCAAATATGAGCGGGAAGGGATCCCACAAGGCCGGATTTGAAAGGGGACAAGTAGTACAGTCTATCCTGGCAAAAGTATTCTTCGCCTGCGAAAAGCCTCTGGTTGTGACTCTGCGATGGGCTCGTCGATGACCTCCATCCTACCGTCCTGACGGTCTTGGTCTCATTGCACTAGAATGGAAACCTTTGGCTGGTTCCTCGAGACTCCGCGCCTGTGGCTTGCCTCCTTTGCACCGAAGAGGAAACCTGTGCTCTGCACCCGCCTGGCACATGCCTGGCGCCTGCCTGTCCTTGGTCGTCATGGCTCACGTCAGCTGAGCCTCGCGAGGTAACCTGCATGGAACTCTCTGCCCCTCAGGAGCCAGCCCGAGGAGGCCGGTCCCCTCAGGGGTCTTGGCGCTGTCCGCCTCGCGAGGCTTGGCCCCTCGCGAGGGTCTTGCACTGTTGGTGTTGAAGCTGGGCTATACCAGGCCATCGAGGGAGCCATGTGACGGGCCGCAGGCAGGCAGGGCTGGACACCCCCAAATCCAGGACACCGACATCGTCCTCTTCGTCAAGAAGAAGGATGGTACGGATCGGATGGTTGTAGATTATCGACCCGTCAACTTGGTCACAATAAAGAACAAGTATCATCTCTGCAGGATCAACGACCTGTATGATTAGCTCGATGGATCCTCAGTCTTCTCTAAGATGGATTTGAGGTTGGGTTACCATCATATCAAAATCAAGGACGGGGACATTCCCAAAACGGCCTTTGTTTGTCGTTATGGCCAACACGAGTACAACATCATGTCCTTCGGTTTAACCAATGCCCCAGCCACATTCTCTCGGTTTAATGAACTCAATCCTCATGGAGTATTTGGATAAATTCGTCATGGTATTTCTCGATGATATACTCATCTACTCCAAGAATGAGGAAGAACATGTCGAGCATCTAACGCTAGTGTTGATGAAACTTCAAGAGCATCGCCTTTATGCCAAATTCTCTAAATGTGAATTTTCGTTGCCCGAAGTGACCTATCTAGGCCATGTAATCTCTGGTAAGGGTATTGCTGTCAATCCTGAGTGAGTTCAAGCCATTCTTAATTGGACTCCACCTGAATCGGTCAAGCAAGTTCAGAGTTTCCTTGGCTTAGTGAGCTACTGTCGCTGCTTTGTCGAGAATTTGTCCAAAGTTGCTAAACCTCTAACTGAACTCCTCAAGAAAGATAAAAAGTTCGAGTGGACCCCTCAATGCAAACACAGTTTTCATGAACTGAAAAGACACCTGACATCTGCTCCCGTACTGGTACCACCAGATTTTTCCAAGGACTTTGTTATCTATTGCGACGCCTCGCAACAAGGACTAGGATGCATATGTCACGCCCAATATGCGACCCTATCCTAAAGGAACTCGAAGGTCCCACCAAGGATAGAAGCACATATTGGAGACGCTTTTGCAAGGTGGATATCATTACATCGTACCATTACATAATAGTTGGGGATACTTACAAGAGGCATACAATGCCACACGAATACAACATCATCATGCATAAGAGCACCATCCAACTACGGAGAAACACAAACAGAAACTCAAACGACATCCACCCTGCTAGCCCAAGTTGCCAACCTGGAACCTATCCCCTGATCAAAGAAGAAGCAGAAGAAGAACTCCAAAACAAGATACATCGCTCTCGCATCAAGATCATCGCATAACCTGTACCTGCAACTGTTGTTGTAGTAATCTGTGAGCAATGAGGACTCAGCAATCCCATTACCATGGGTATCAAGACTAGCAAAGCTTAATGGGTAAAGGAATGGATAAGTGGTGAGGTTGCAGCTACGGCTAAGCAAAATATGGTGGCTAACTTACGCAAATAAGAGCGAGAAGAGAAGCAAACAAAACGGTCAAGAAGCTAGAAGTGATCAAGAAGTGATCCTGAAACTACTTACATTCATACATAACCCAAAAACCATGTTCACTTCCCGGACTCCGCCGAAAAGAGACCAGCACGGCTACACACACGGTTGATGCATTTTAGTTAAGTCAAGTGTCAAGTTCTCTACAACCGGATTTTAACAAATTCCCATCTGCCACATAACAGCAGGCACGGCTCTCAAAAGTTTAAACCCTGCACGGGTGTACCAACTTAGCCCATCACAAGCTCTCATGGTCAACGAAGGATATTCCTTCTCCCATGAAGACCCGATCAGTCTCGGAATCCCGGTTTACAAGACATTTCTACAATGGTAAAACAAGACCAGCAAAACCACCCGATGTGCCGACAAATCCCGATAGGAGCTGCACATATCACGTTCTCAGGGCACAACGGATGAGACCAGCTACGAGTAAAACCAACCCTCAAGTTTCCCCGAGGTGGCCCCGCAGGCTGCTCGGTTCGGACCAACACTCGAAGGAGCACTAGCCCGGGGGGGTGGTTAAATAAAGACGATCCTCGGGCTCTGGAAACACAAGGGGAAAAGGCTTAGGTGGCAAATGTTAAAACCAAGGTTGGGCCTTGCTGGAGGAGTTTTATTCAAAGCAAACTGTCAAGGGGGTCCCATAAATCACCGAACCGCGTAAGGAACGCAAAATCAAGGAACATAACACCGGTATGACGGAAAATAGGGCGGCAAGAGAGGAACAAAACACGAGGCATAAGGCCGAGCCTTTCACCCTTTACCAAGTATATAGATGCATTAATTAAATAAGAGATATTGTGATATCCCAACATAATCCTGTCCCTCATGGAGCAATCTTCGACTTCACCTGCAACTAACAATGCTATAAGAGGGGCTGAGAAAAGCGGTAACATAGCCAAGCAACAGTTTGCTAGGAAGGGTGACAAGGTTAGAGGCTGACATGGCAGTTTGGGAGGCTTGATCAACAAGTGATAGGTAGCGCACCATAGCGATAGAATGAAGCAACTAGCATAGCAATGATAGTAGTGAGATCCAGGGTGACGGTCATCTTGCCTGAAATCCCGCTAGGAAGAAGAACGAGTCAATGAAGAAGACGAACGGGCGAAGACGAACCTAGCATAGACGAACAAATCCTCACGATCGCCATGAAACAGGAACTAACGAGAAGGAGCACAACCGGAAAGAAGCAAACACATGGTAAACACACAACACATAAACATGACAAGATGCTCAACCAAGAATGATGCATGACAAAGGCTACATGAAGCTACTCATGGCAAGAGATGATGCATACAAGAGCAACACATCAAAGCAAGTTTAAATAAGGCTAGAAACAACATATAACAATTCCGGTAAGTCCTCGTATGAAAATTTCAAAATCGGTCCAGATCTTAATAAACCTTATTTTCAAGTTGTTTAACAGCAAGTTAAAATGCACCCAGATGATATACACAAAATTCTAGTCAGGTACCATATAAAGTTCATTTAGTTCGAAGCCACGGCCTAGAAGATATGAGCAAAACAAGTTACACATGGCATTGATGCATAATGCATTCAAACATCAAGCGAACACCTGAAAAGAAGGATGCAACATCATAATATGTAACTACATGCAATTCTAAGCAAGTTTCATATAGAGCAAACTCCAAACGGAGCGACGGTGCAACACATACACTCCAAACAAGATATAACAACAATCTGTCCAAAACAGCAACTAGGGATCTTGCAAGCATCAAAACAACATGCTACATCACATCTACATGAAAACAAATGGCATGGACATGATTTATAGATGAAGCATGACAAAACATGAACACTGAGCTATCTCCAGAAATAACTAGAACATGCTCAAAAGGACATGGCAAAATTGCAAATAATAACAGTTCACAGACATGGCAGAAAATCACTGAGCATGACAGAAATAACATCAGGTTGGAATGTTTAGAACTATCAAATAACATGCTACAGGAACTTATCATGGCAACCAAAGGCGCATGCTATTAATAAAAGCAATTAACAAAACTCCCTTACTGAACTTTTTCCAAAGATCAACAGAAAAGATGGTAGCATCCATGCAAACATGGCAAGTAATATGATAGATCCAGTCTAGTGAAAATAACAGTACATGATAGAAACAACGATAAGTAGGCATGTTGGTGAGCTTGTACCACTCTCCACAGAGAAATACATGGCATGACAAGGTGACCACTAGTAAGAAGACACATTTATGGAGCTAAACATGGCAATATCATAGTCATAGGGTGCATGGATCACTAGCAAAACTCATGGCCAAAACTAAACTTAATGTTAACAGGCTGACAACAACATTATTTAGAAACTTTGGAGCATGATATGAACAATCTACGGCAAGCTATAAATGCAACCAAGGGCACCAATGGATAGATAATTACATTTATAACAAAACATCCTTAGTGAATATCTCCATATTGTGCATAGAATGACTTGTAGCAGCAGGTTTACATACCATCATGATATACGAGATTCAGCCTAGCAAAACAGTAACAACAAGTACCCTACTTCACGAGCTTGATGCACTCACTACAGGACCCACAAAAATACATGGATTGCACCACTGTAAAGAGGGCATGAAAATGCTCCTAAAACATGTAGACATCATGCTCAAAGGATGCACACACAAAATGCAACGAAAATGACAATACAACAAGTTCTGTTAACAGACAACAGTTAACATCATATAGCACTTTTGCAACGATGATTAGGGCATCAAGATGAACACAAACAAGCATGGAACGGTGGAATGAATTGAAGATCATCTCACAATGAACATTTTGATATATTACACGCACAAAACAGATAAGCATGCGAAGAGATATGTCAGGTCAAAGTAGCACACATGAGATGAAATATTTCGGGGACTTGGAAGAAAACAATGTCAACCTTAGGTCTAGGGCTTCTGCATGGATTTCGAGGCGAGGCGGATCTCGCCGGACAACACGCCGGAGTTGGAGGAGACGGTGGCCGGAGCAGCAGGGAAGGTCGCCGGCGAGGCGGGGTGGCGGATCCGGCCGGGCCTCGCCGGAGGAGGCACCAGCGACGAGGAGGCGCAGGAGCCGAGGCGGGTGGCGCAGATCTTCCCGGGCGACGCGCTATGGCGACGGAGGCGGCGACACGGTAAGGAGGTGCGGCAGCCGGTGGCGGGGCGCAGGACGCCGGCGCGGGAGACGAGCGGTGCGCGCGGGGCATCG
>NC_057804.1:282011121-282013166 GCF_018294505.1 Triticum aestivum | reverse complement strand
GGGCCGGCGGCGGGCCTGGCGGGCTGCGGGCGGCGCGGAGGAGAGAGAAGGTCGGCCGACCACGTGGCTCATCACGATTCGCTAGGGTAGGCGCGGATGGACGTGTCCGGCGCGGATGGACACGTCCGGCGGCAGGAGGTGAGGGGAGCTAGGGTTTTTGCCCGAAAATGAAGGGGGAGGGTACGTTTTTATAGGTATAGGGAGCTAGGGGAGTCCAAATGGGGTGCGGTTTTCGCCCACACGATCATGATCGAATGGCGGAGATCATGGAGGGGACTTAGATGGGCTAGGTGGGTTGTGTGAAAGGGTGCTGGGCTGCAAGAGAAGGGGGTTTCGGTTAACACAGTTAACCGTTGGGGCATCAAACGACCTCGAAATAAAACGAAATTTGACGGGTGGTCTACCGGTGATATACCAAGGCCACTCGGCAAATCTTGGTCCATTTCGAGAACGTTTTTCTCCTGCTCATGAAACAAGGTCTGAGAGGTGCGACGGGCGCGTGCGAGTGTGTATGTGCTCAGAACGGACAATGGAGAGAACCGGCGGAACCCGAACGGACGCAAGTTTGAAAAACATGAGGATGCAATGCATATGATGACATGGAAAAATGCAACATGCAAGCAAATGACATGGCGACGAATAGCTAGAAGACACCTGGCGCATCGAATTTGGGGCGTTACAGCATACTCATGCAATATCGTCATGTAATTGCCTATGCTTCACGGCAGTTGCATCCACATGAGGAAACTTATCCTACACATGATCCAGAGCTTGCAGCTGTAGTCCATGCACTCAAAACCTAGCGACATTACCTCCTCGGTAATCGTTGTGAAATATTCACCGATCACCAAAGTCTGAAATATATATTCACTCAACCGGATTTGAATCTCAGGCAAAGACATTGGGTCGAGTTGATCTGAGATTACGACTTAGGGATAACTTACACCCGAGGAAAAGCCAATGTCATGGCTGATGCACTAAGTCGTAAATCTTATTGTAACAATCTGATGTTACAACAAAGTCAACAGCTTCTCCATGAGGAATTTTGGAAGCTTAACCTTCACATTGTTCGTCAAGGATTTCTTTCCACCCTGGTGGTGAAACCTACTCTTACGGATCAAATCATAGCTGCCCAAAAGCGACATAAAGGGATATCCCGGATCAAGGAGAACATTGCTAGTGGAGATGCTACATGTTTCTCTGTAAATGATCAAGGTGTTGTGTACTTTGAAAATTGTTTGGTGGTTCCCAAGAACCAGCGATTGCGGTATTTGATCCTTAAGGAGGCTCATGAATCTCCTCTCACCATTCATCCCAGTAGTACTAAAATGTATCAGGGCCTACGCTAGAGGTTCTGGTGGACTAGGATGAAAAGAGACATTGCTCAATATGTTGCTAATTGTAACATCTATTGTCGTGTTAAAGAAGAGCATTAACGGCCTGATGGCACCCTTCAAACTTTAGCTATACCTGAATGGAAATGGGATAAAATTGGTACGGACTTCATCACCGGTTTTCCCAGGACCAAGAGAGGAAATAATGATATCTTCATTGTCATTGACCATCTTTCCAAAGTATCCCATTTCTTGCCTGTTCGTGAGAGTATAACCGCTAATTAGCTAGCAGATCTATATATCTCCTGAGTAGTGTTTCTCCATGGTGTTCCATTGGAAATTAACTCGGATCATGGAAGTCTCTTCACCTCTCGATTTTGGGAAAGTTTCCAAAATGCTATGGGAGCTCGTCTCTCTTTTAGCACCGCCTTCCACCCTCAATCAAGTGGTCAAGTAGAACGCGTGATATGTCTCCAACGTATCTATAATTTTTGATTGTTCCAGGCTATTATATTACCCATTTTGGGTGTTTATGGGCTTTACTTTACACATTTATATCATTTTTGGGACTAACCTACTAACCGGAGGCCCATCCCGTATTGCTTTTTTTTGCATATTTCAGTGTTTCGAAGAAAAGGAATATCCAACGGAGTCCAAACGGAATGAAACCTTCGGGAGCGTGATTTTTGGAATGAACGTTCCAGAGGACTT
>NC_057804.1:281930822-282010874 GCF_018294505.1 Triticum aestivum | reverse complement strand
CCTCGGGAGTCCACCGACCTACTTCTTCCTCCTATATATACCCATGTACCCCAAAAACATTAGAGTCTACCACGAAAACCTAATTCCACCGTTGTAACCTTCTATATCCGCGAGATCCACTCTTTGTGCCTTCGTCGGCACTCTGTCGGAGGGTGAATCGACCACGAGGGCCTCTACATCATCTCCAAGGCCTCTCCTATGAGTTGTGAGTAGTTTACCACGGACCTTCGGGTCCCTAGTTATTAGCTAGATGCCTTCTTATCTCTCTTTGAATCTCAATACCATGTTCTCCTTGATCTTCTTGGAGATCTATTCGATGTAACTCTTTTTGCGGTGTGTTTGTCGAGATCTGATGAATTGTGGTTTATGATCAAGTTATCTATGAGAAATATTTGAATCACCTCTGAATTCTTTTATGTGTGATTAAGTTATCTTTGCAAGTCTCTTCGAATTATCAGTTTGGTTTGGCCTACTGGATTGATCTTTCTTGCAATGGGAGAAGTGCTTAGCTTTGGTTTCAATCTTGCGATGTCCTTTCCCAGTGACAGCAGGGGAAGCAAGGCACGTATTGTATTGTTGCCATCGAGGATAAAAGGATGGGGTTTATATAATATTGCATGAGTTTATCCCTCTACATCATGTCATCTTTCTTAATGCGTTACTCTGTTCTTTATGAACTTAATACTCTAGATACATGCTGCATAGCGGTCGATGTATGGAGTAATAGTAGTAGATGCAGGCAGGAGTCGGTCTACTTGTCACGGACGTGATGCCTATATACATGATCATGCCTAGATAATCTCATAATTTGCTTTTCTATTAGTTGCTCGACAGCAATTTGTTCACCCACCATAATACTTATGCTATCTTGAGAGAAGCCACTAGTGAAACCTATGGCCCCCGGGTCTATCTCTTATCATATAAGCTTTCAATCTACTTTTATTTGAATCTTTACTTTTCCTATCTATATTATAAAATACCAAAAATATATTTACCTTATCATATTATCTTTATCAAATCTCACTTTCGCAAGTGACCGTGAAGGTATTGACAACCCCTTTATTGCATTGGTTGCGAGTTCTTGTTTGTTCGTGTAGGTGCGTGGGTCTTTTGAGGAGCCTCCTACTAGATTGATACCTTGGTTATCAAAAACTGAGGGAAATACTTACGCTACTATTGCTGCATCACCCTTTCCTCTTCAAGGAAAACCAACGCAAGCTTAAGACGTAACAACGCGTCAATCAGATTCTGGAAGGTATGCTCCGAGCTTCTGTTATCTCATTCGGAATGGATTGGGAGAAATGCCTTCCATTTGCCAAATTTGCTTATAAAAGTAGCTATATATCTAGCTTGGGCAAAGCTCCTTCTGAAATTCTCTATGGACGAAGGTGTCGAGCGCCTCTTAACTGGTCAGAAACCGGGGAAAGACAATTCTTTGGCCCGGATATGATCCAGGAAGCAGAATAGCAAGTTTGCATTGTTCGTGAGAAGTTGAAAAAAAGCCCATTCTCGTCAAAAGAGCCAATATGATCGTAAACATAAGGCTATGACTTTTGAAGTTGACGAGAAGGCTTACCTTCGGGTTACTCCTCTGAAGGGAACCCACCGCTTCGGTATCAAAGGCAAATTGGCTCCTCGCTACATTGGACCCTTTTGCATTCTTGCCAAGCGAGGGGAAGTTGCCTACCAATTAGAACTACCTCCGCACCTCTCCAGAGTCCATGATGTCTTCCACATTTGTCAACTCAGGCGTTGCTTCTTGGATCCTATCCGTGGAGTGGACCACGAAGCGCTAGATCTCCAAGATAATCTCACATATCGAGAATACCCCGTTCATATCCTCAATCAAGCTGAGCGTACCACTTGATGCCATAACATCAAGTTTATCAAGATTCAATGGTCACACCATTCCGAGAAAGAAGCCACTTGGGAAAGGGAAGATCATCTTCGACTTGAGTACCCCACCTTCTTTCCGAAGGATCTTACATCTCGGGACAAGATTTTTCTGAGTGGGGGTGAGTTGTCATACCCTAGCTAGTCCATGCATTAGAGTACTTGCATCATGTATACATTGATCATAAACTTGGAAATGATGATGACAGAACCCCCAACACCCCCTTAATCCAACTAGGGTTTACTAAAATTATTTTCAATGAACTTGAAATGCCCTTCTAAAATATTCATCATCTTTGCCTTGGTCTTAAACCTTTAACAAAAATGGTGCACAAATTTCTAGGCCATCCTAAGGTCACTGGATTAAATCATAAGTTAATTGCATTTGGGCATTTAAATGCTATAAAATATTTTAAATGTCCAAAAAATACAAACTGAAATGTTACTGTTGGATATATTCTATACAGTGGCCATGTGCAGTTTGTTGATTTTTTTAAAGTGCCTAGGTATTTTTAGAATATCTACAAACTTACAGAGAGAAAAGAAAAACAAAAATAAAAGAAAAGGAACTTACCTGGCAAATCCACAGCCGGCCCACCTGGTGGCCCAGCACTGTGCTGGCTCGCGCCAGCCAGCTGCTTCGTCCCCGCCAAGCATGCAGGAAGGTGACACCGGCGTGCGCGAGCTTGCCACGGCGCCGCCTGCTTGCCGCCCGCGCCCATGGATGCCTGGACGACCTCCACGTCGCCCCCTCGACCCCCTGGACACCTCCATTCGCCCCGAATGCCTCTCCCTCGCTCTCCCCCACCATGGCCGACACAGCCACAACCGCTCCGCCATCGTTGTCGCGGCCACCGTCGAGTCCATGCCGCCTCACCGTGTCCACGAGCTTCGCCGTCCTCCTCTACATCAAGCAGACCGAGCCCTGAGCACTCATTCGCCCCGGAGCCACTGCAACGACCTCGCCCGACTCTACCATCGCTGGAGATCCCCTTCGCCGCCACCGCTGCTACAGCTCGTCCCCGACCTCGCCGTCTAGCTCATCGAGACCACCGTGAGCTTCTGCCCCTCCCCATCCTCTCCGTTCTCGCTGCCACCCCCAGCAGCGACTGCAAGGAGCTTCACCGCACGCGCCGCCACCTGAGCTCGTCGCCGACGCAGCTCCGGCCACCCAACAGCCACACCACCATGTCCACTGACTTCACAGCACCGCGTAGGCCACATAGGAGCTGGCCTCGAGTCTCCAAGACACTGCACCGACGAGTTCGTCCTCACCCGAATCCGGCAGCCGCAAAGCTCATCACCAGCGTTGTTTCCCGCGACCTTGAGGTCAACCACCACCACTCCTCGACGCGGCTCGCTTCCAGCTACTCGCAGATGGCCTCCATCGTCCATTTGGTCGCCGGAGGGCAAAACCCGCACCTTCGCCGCGTTTGGATGTCGCCGGCGGCTAAACGCCAGTGAGTCAGCGTAGTTTGACCAGTGGTTTGACTCCCCTGGGTCACTAACATGTGGGCCCTGCCTTTTGGTCAAACCTAGTTAGTGCTAAACTAATCCTAATTAACTTAGTTAATTAACAGAGACACTGACCAGTGGGTCCCATTGGTCAGGTTTGACCTAGACCAGCCCAGTTGACCAGCTGACGCCATGCTGACGCAATGTTGACACAATAACTCATTTTCTGGATTTATTCTTATTCAGGAAATTTCAGAAAAAAGTGCTAACTGAAAAAATTCATAGAAATTAATCTGTAACTCCAAATGCCAAGTGTTATATATCAAAAATGATCAGGAAAATCCAATCTATCCAACTATACTAGTTTCATGCATGTTTAAACAAGTTAACTTGATGTTTAGTGCAAAACATGATAAAGCACTATTTAAGATCACATATGAGTTTGGAATTTGAATCTTTGGTTCAAAATGGCTCGAACTCATCTGGTCATAGCTGCATTAGCCCAACACAATCACTTTTCCATGTTTCATGCATGCATCATAATTTTCCATATTGTTTGGTATTGATTGTGTTATCGGTGCTCTCTGTGGTAGGTTCTGCCCCAAAAGAATACCGCGAGTACCCGAACGAAGACCAGTATCAGACTACGGACCTACCAGGCAAGCAACCACCCATTTGATCATATCAATACAATTCCATGTTCTCGCTTCTGCTCTCGTTCATTGCATTTAAGACAACCGTGTTTCAAACTGCTGCGTACTATGGTAGTTGAACCCATTTCCTCTGCATGACCTGTCATTGCCATAGTAACTAGATGAAACTCACTAGCATGTGTAGGAGTTGATTGAGCCATTTATGTGTTTCCTACCTTGCTATGCCTGCTATGCTTAGAGTCGTGCCAGGTTTGGTTCATCTGGTGATGGCCTAGAGTGAAATAATCATGTCGGTAATGAGAGTGATGTGTTGAACACGATTTGGTAAAGGTATCCATAAGAGGCTGCTATGTCTTGAGCTTGCGTTGGTTTTCCTTGAAGAGGAAAGGGTGATGCAGCAATAGTAGTGTAAGTATTTCCCTCAGTTTTTGAGAACCAAGGTACCAATCCAGTAGAAGGCTCCTAAAAAGTCCCACGCACCTACACAAATAAACAAAGAACTTGCAACCAATGCAATAAAGGGGTTGTCAATCCTTTCGCGGACACTTGTGAAAGTGAGATCTGATAGAGATAATATGATAAGATAAATATAATTTTGGTATTTTATAATATAGATGCAAAAAGTAAAGATGCAAATAAAAGTAGATTCAAAGCTTATATGATAAAAGATAGACCCAGGGGCCATAGGTTTCACTAGAGGCTTCTCTCAAGATAGCATAAGTATTACGGTGGGTGAACAAATTACTGTCGAGCAATTGGTAGAAAAGCAAATAATTATGAGATTATCTAGGCATTATCATGTATATAGGGATCACGTCCGCGACAAATAGACCGACTCATGCCTGCATCTACTACTATTACTCCACACATCGACCGACTCCTTCCTGCATCTAGAGTATTAAGTTCATAAAGAACAGAGTAACACATTAAGCAAGATGACATGATGCAGAGGGATAAACTCATGCCATATGATATAAACACCATATTTTTATCCTTGATGGCAACAATACAATATGTGCCTTGCAACCCTTTCTATCACTGGGTAAGGACACCGCAAGATTGAACCCAAAGCTAAGCACTTCTCCCATGGCAAGAAAGATCAATCTAGTAGGCCAAACCAAACTGATAATTCGAAGAGACTCGCAGAGATAACTCAATCATACATAAAGGAATTCAGAGCAGATTCAAATATTTCTCATAGATAAACTTGATCATAAACCAACAATTCATTGGATCTCGACAAACACACTGCAAAAAGAGTTTACATCGAATAGATCTCCACAAGAGAGGGGGAGAACATTGTATTGAGATCCAAAAAGAGAGAAGAAGCCATCTAGCTAATAACTATGGACCCGAAGGTGTGTGGTAAACTACTTACAACTCATCGGAGGGGCTATGGTGTTGATGTAGAAGGCCTCCGTGGTCGGTTCCCCCTCCGGCGGAGCACCAACAAAGGCTCCAAGATGGGATCTCGTGTATACAGAAGGTTACGGTGGTGGAAATTGTGTTTCATTGGTTCCCTAGATGTTTTCAGGGTACGTAGGCTTATATAGGAGGAAGAAGTACGTCGGTGGCCGCCCGAGGGGCCCACAAGATAGGGGGCGCGCCTACAGGGGGTGGGCGCGCCCTCCTGTCTCCTGGCCGCCTCGGCTGCATCTTGACTTGCACTCCAAGTCCTCTGGATCACGTTCGTTCCAAAAATCACGCTCCCAAAGGTTTCATTATGTTTGGACTCCGCTTGATATTCCTTTTCTTCGAAATACTGAAATAGGCAAAAACAAACAGCAATACGGGCTAGGCCTCCGGTTAGTAGGATAGTCCCAAAAATGATATAAATGTGTAAAATAAAGCCCATAAACATCCAAAAGGGGTAATATAATAGCATGGAACAATAAAAAATTATAGATATGTTGGAGACATATCAGAGGCCATGTAGGAGTACATGGTGTGTTGTTTCATTGGAACCGTCCTTAAGCACTAAGATCTGTATGTGTGATTTAAGATACAGCTACTACCATGCATTGGGGCCTTAAATGTGACCCCGCTTGAGTTCTTAACCACCCTAGTCCTCTATCCAGGAGTTGCAAGTAGTTTCTGGTGTTTGTAGCATACTGGAGGCCGTGGGAAGCGCTGACCCCCGGGGTCGGCTGTGATGCGGTAGGTACGTGGTCGGGTATGCCGGGGACCCGTTAGGTGTCTCGGGACCCTGTACACATCATTTGGGGCAGTATGTGGAAACCTAGGCCGGACTCCCTGCAAATGGAAACGGAATAGGTGATAAACCGGAACTAGAGACATAGGTGTTGGTCATGGTCTGCACCCACATCGGCTTTCGCTTGAAGTCTGTCGAGCACATGTCGTGTGCAGACGCTAAGTGGTGGAAACATGTATGAATAAGTACACCCCTGCAGGGTTAACATCATCTATTTCAATAGCCGCGTCCGCGGTAAAGGACTACTTGGTTGCCTATACAGTTCATAGACAGGTAAATGGAAACTACTAAAAGCCTCAAGATAAGAGTGAGTGCCATGGATGGCTCTTCATTAGGATGACGGGAGTGGATCCCCTATAGTGTATTGATGTGGTGTGTAGTGGACTCAAGTGCGCAAACAATTACAAGTTGGAGTCTCGTAAGATAGCTTAGCCAAGAGTCAAAGATGGCTTGCTGCAATAAACCCACAATCCCTTCTTTGATAATGTGGATGTATGTAGGTTCTGATGTAAGTCTTGCTGAGTACCTTTGTACTCATGTTTGCTTGTTTACATTTTCAGAAGATGCTCCAACCCCTTCTGATGGGTTCTACGTAGACCTTGATGTCGAAGAGTAGCCTGAGGCCCAGGTGGTGATCCAGAGAACATGGTGGACCCTTGTAGGATAGTTAGGCTACCTCAAGCCATTTTTACTTTCTAGATGTCTACACTCAGACATGTTGCTTCCGCTTATGGCTTGTATGTTTGTATGACTTGAATGTTGGGTCGTGTGACCCTATCTGTGTGAATGATATTTATGGCTCTCTGGAGCCTTTAAATAAAGTACTTGAGTTGTAGAGTTTTGTTATGATGCCATGTTGTATTTGCACATGTCGAGCATATTGTGTGTATGATTGAAATGCTTGGCATGTGTGGGATCTGACTATCTAGTTGTTTATCCTTGGTAGCCTCTCTTACCGAGAAATGTCTCCTACTGCTTCCACTGTGCCATGGTAGCTTGCTACTGCTCCGGAACACATAGCCTGGCCAGCATGTGTCCTTCTTCGTTCATGTGTTTGTACCTTTGGGGATATGTCACGGGGTGATCCTTTAAGTCCTTGTAGCTTGCTACAACTTGGGGTTCACTCGGTGTTGATCGACACGTTCGTCGCTGGGTCATGTATGCCTATCCCTGTGAGTTAGTGCCACTTTGGGTTCACGACTAGCCATGTCAGCCCGGGTTCTTTGTCATATGGATGCTAGCGACACTATCATATACGTGTGCCAAAAGGCGTAAACGGTCCCGGGCCTGGTAAGCCGACACCCGTGGGAATACCGTCCATGAGGCCGCAAAGTGATCTGAGGTGTTACATGCTAGATCAGTGTGGCATAGAATCGGGGTCCTGACAACTATGTCAATAGGTTAGTCCCAAAAAATGATATAAAGTTGCTAGAAAATGAATGTAAAACATCCAGGATTGATAATATAACGGCATGGAACAATAAAAAATTATAGATACGTTGGGGATGTATCAATTAGCAGGGTGTATGTCGTTCTTCTTTTCGTTTGATTTCATCCATAGTCTGATCCTGCTCTTTGGTATAATGATTGCTATGTATTAATGTATTCATGTATTCATGTTGTAGCTTGTGGGAAGTGTAAGCCTTTATCTGGTATTCTCACCTATTCAGCACATGGTATGTTGTAATGATATCCACCTTAATATGCGCTCAAAATGTGATTCTGCCCTAGTAGTGAATTCATCACATGATCGGGATAGAATAGCATCTTGGGCGCTTCAAGTGCAAGAACGAAATACTACACTTTAAGTGGAGCTCAATATGCAAGGAGTTGAATAATGACAAAACTCCACATTCCAATAATTTAGTGCACTCTCATTTATGCTACTCATCAACTTTAAATGTTGGCTAACATGGCAAGAGGTGAAGCATATGTAAACTATCTATCTAGGCAAGTTTAAATGAGGATGGAAACAACAAACAACAATTCTGGAAAATCCCCATGCGCATATTTTGAATTTGGTACTCTTCTGCCTAAACCTTATTTATTGTTGTTAAACATGAAAAATAAAATGCACCATGTTAATCTATGCATTTTCTACCCCATTTACATATAAAGTTTATTTAATTCGGAGCTACGGTTATTTAGTTATGAATTTGACCATCCTAGCATGTCGTTTAAGCAAACTAATCCAAACAATAATTTTAAACATTTTTAACATGGATGAAAGTTGGATATTATGAAACTACATGAAATTCTAAGCGCTTTACATATATAAATTATTTTGATCTGATGCACGATTGAAGAGTTATTAAATGCATGAACTAGAATAACCAATCTATGAATGTGCAGTTTTCCTGGAAATCACGAAATTCGTTCAGAGCAGAATAAATAAATATCGGGCCCAATCTGGGATGAACAGGGATGCTCACCATGATACTTGGGCTAGCTCAGTCATGGACTAGTGCGGTTGCTGGTTGGTTCGATTTGAAAAACAAGGAGAGAGACTTGGTGGATCGAGATGGAGGAGACTACGGCTTTGTTGTGGTTGGGCGGCGGCGGAAAACGAGTGAGTTGGCCGCGGAGGATTTGGATCAAGGGGAGACTAGGAGGGAGGTGGTTGGATGCGGTTTTTGATCGAGGAAGATCCCGAGAAAGGAGAGGGGTGGTTGACTGGCGGCGGCACGATGAGACAAGCGAGCTAGGTTCTAGGGTTTGCCAAAAATGGACTAGGGGTGGACTATATAAATGTAAAGGAAGGGAGTTTGTATCATCCGATTGAAATCGTATGGTTGAGATAAAAAGCTATGGGAGTCCAAGTAAGAAACCAAAGATGCTTGGTGATGTTCGGAGATGATCTGGACCCATCGGTAACTACAACCCAGTTCGGGTTCGGGGATGTTTTTTGGACATGCGTGAGGGGTTTGTGCATTGTGTAGAGATACTACGGCTTAGGCAAGAGAGAAAACTAAGATCCAGGTTGCAAGTGTAGTTGGTCTTGGAATGTACAATGAACAGAACGGAGAAGCGGCAACTATGAACTAATGAAAGTTTTGGAAAAATGGCGGCAACGGAGTGCAAATGCAATGCACATTATGCCAAGATGAATGCAATAAAAATAAACCACAAGGTGAAACTCGAAATACATGGAAGGTGTCTAGAGCGTCGGTCTCGGGCTATCACAAGTATGTAGGACCTTCGATACGGCAAAAGGCCCAACCCATGGGGGTGCTAGTTTGTGAGGCCTCTGGTGATGCACTCGGAGGACCTAATCCCCTTCCTAGAAGGCTCGTCCCCTTATGTGTCTGTCGTGGTAGTGGCGCAGGTGTTGTTGATACAATATTGACCTTGTGAGTGGTAACTCACATTCCTTCCTAGAGAGGTCGAGGCCACCTTGTCTCGTTTCTTCAGCTTCGGCCTCCGAGTACACATCCACTCTAGGGGTTGTGAAATAGGTCACACAGTAAGACTGCTTCTGACCAGTACACCATGAAAAATGGAGTGCGACTGGTGAACCGGGTTGGGGTCATCCGCAAGCCCCATAGGACCAATGGCAATTTGGTGACTCAAGCCCCCGCCACGTGCTTCAGGTCACGCTTAAGGCGAGGCTTCAGTCCTTGTAGTATCAGTCCATTCTCTCGTCTGGCCTGTCCATTCGACTACGGGTGTGCCATAGAGGTGTAATCGGCCTGAGTGCCTTGGGTATGACAAAACTTGTGGAACTCATCCGAGTCAAAGTTAGATCCTATCAGATTTAGGGATCTGACAACCCTTGAGAGGTTCAAACTCAGGGGTGCGTGCGGAGATCTCAACCTGCCCAGCCTTCCTGCTCGCGATCCTCCTAAGCCTAGCGCGTCGAGCTCAAAGAGACACAAAGACACAAAGATTTATACTGGTTCGGGCCACCGTTGTGGTGTAATACCATAATCCAGTGTGGTGTGGTGGATTGCCTCTACGGGCTATGGATGAACTAGTATAGTGGATGAACAAGCCTCGGGAGGTGAGGTGTTCTTGAGCTGGTGTGGTGATCTCCTTGTTCTCATCTCGGTCCCTTGTTCTGATCCCGCTCCCTTTCTATGGTGGTGGCTAGGTCCTATATATACTGGCCTTGGTCCTCTTCCGAAATGTGAGCGGGAAGGGATTCCACAATGGCGGGATTTGAAAGGGGACAAGTAGTACAGTCTATCCTGACAAAAGTAGCCTTCGCCTACGAAAAGCCTGTCATGATGCTGCGGTGGATACGGTGATGACCTCCGTCCTGGCAGTCTTGGTGTTGTTGCACCAGAATGGAAACCTTTGGCTAATTCCTCGGGACTCTGCGCATGTGGCTTGCCTCCCTTGCACTAAAGAGGAAACCTGCGCTCTGCAGCCGCCTGGCGCCCGCATGGCCTTGGTCGTCCTAGCTCACGTCAGCTAAGCATCGTGAGGTAGCTTGCATAGAGCTCTCCGCCCCTCAGCAGCCATCCTGGGGAGGCCACATCCTTCGGGGGTCTTTTCGTTGTCCACCTCGCGAGGCTTGGCCCCTCGCGAGGGTCTTGCGGTGTTGGTGTTGATACTGGGCCGTACCAGGCCGTCGATGGAGTCACGTAGTGGGCCGCAGGCAGGCAGGGCTGGATACCCCCGAATCCAGGACACCGACAGTAGCCCCCGGGCCCAAGGCGCGCTCGGACTTGGCTTCCAGGCAAAGCCAAAGGGCAAGTGTGGAGGGCCGCGGGCCCTAACTGCCTGCGGCCTTGATGATGCGTGGCGATTTATTGGACGTGGGCGACTCCGTTTCCCCACGCTTCCTCGGTAACTGCTCGACTTGACAACTGCGTGCTGCATGCAGAGAGGATCATCATTACTGGAAATCATGGGAGGCTGACGATTTACCTTCTCCCAGCTATAAATGTGCGAGCGGGTGGAGCCCCTGCCCATCTCTCTTTCGTCTTGCTCCCGCCTGCTTCTTTCCTCTCCATCTTGCTTCCATGGCGCCGATCAGGAGGTACTCTGCGGCAGAGAAGGTGAAGGCTCCTAGGGAGGGGCCTGACCCTCTCTCGCTGAAGAAACGAATCCTCCTTCCTAACGACACCTGTGTGGGGCAAGAGGTCGCCAGACCTTGGCAATCGAGGCCTCCGCCTGGCTTTCCCCTCCCCCTATATGCCCACGCTCAAGATGATGAGGTGCCCCATCGCGCGGCGCCTGGTGAGGATGGAAGGGCTGCCATTGCCCTATCGACCGCACCACGGACCCACACGGAGGGTAGCTCACGTGAATTTATGGTGTGGGCGGTGATGCCTACCGACACCTAGATCCGACTCCCGCTGTCGGTGTCAAAACCGGTGGATCTCGGGTTGGGGGTCCCGAACTATGCGTCTAGGCGGATGGTAACAGGAGACAAGGGACACGATGTTTTACCCAGGTTCGGGCCCTCTTGATGGAGGTAAAACCCTACGTCCTGCTTGATTAATATTGATGATGTGTGTTACAAGAGTAGATCTACCACGAGATCAAGGAGGCTAAACCCTAGAAGCTAGCCTATGGTATGATTGTTGTTCGTCCGATGGACTAAAGCCATCCGGTTTATATAGACACCGGACAGGCCTAGGGTTACACAGAGTCGGTTACAATGGTAGGAGATCTACATATCCGTATCGCCAAGCTTGCCTACCACGCCAAGGAAAGTCCCATCCGGACACGGGACGAAGTCTTCAATCTTGTATCTTCATAGTCTTGGAGTCCGGCCGATGATGATAGTTCGGCTATCCGGACACCCCCTAGTCTGGAACTCCCTCAGTAGCCCCTGAACCAGGCTTCAATGACGACGAGTCCGGCGCGCATGTTGTCTTCGGCATTGCAAGGCGGGTTCTTCCTCAGAATAATTTATAGAAGATTGTGAACACCAGGATAGTGTCCGGCTCTGCAAAATAAATTCCACATACCACCGTAGAGAGAATAACATTTACACAAGTTCAATCTGCTGACGTATTTCGTGGCATGTCATCACACCACTACCAAGCCTTTACTCGAATTGTTTTTTATTGTACCACCTCAGCGCGTTTAATGAAGCGGTTTCCTTGGCACGTCTTGTCGAAGCAGAGATCGTGTTCCCCTTATTCCGGGATTCCCATCAATACGGACGTGGGTAACCCAACCGCGCCATTGATTGCGGCGCTTGGGGGATAAGCGAGTTTTATCAGGCCAGTGGGGATGCATGTTTTTGTCCGCCCATATAAGGGGATAAAGATCCAACCCTTTTACCTGCGCCTTCTTCCTCCTTGGCTTATCCAACCCCGCGAACTCGAGCTCCAGCGCCCAAGTCATGGAGGAGCAGATCCAGAAGCTGCGCAACGCCGGATATTTGTCCAGCCACATCGCGCACCGGCTCCCCGATGAGGGAGAGCTCATCCCCACCCCCAGGCCCCATGAGAGGGTAGTATTTCTTCCCCATTTCCTCCGCGGACTGGGCAGATCTCGGGTAGGGAGTCCCGAACTGTGCGTCTAGGCGGATGGTAACAGGAGACAAGGGACACGATGTTTTACCCAGGTTCGGGCCCTCTTGATGGAGGTAAAACCCAACATCCTACTTCATTAATATTGATGATGTGTGTTACAAGAGTAGATCTACCACGAGATCAAGAGACTAAAGCCATCCGGTTTATATAGACACCGGAGAGGGCTAGGGTTACACAGAGTCGGTTACAATGGTAGGAGATCTACATATCCGTATCGCCAAGCTTGCCTTCCATGCCAAGGAAAGTCCCATCCGGACACGGGACGAAGTCTTCAATCTTGTATCTTCATAGTCTTGGAGTCCGGACGATGATGATAGTTCGGCTATCCGGACACCCCCTAGGCCGGAACTCCCTCACCCGCGGTTCTTCGCCCATGAGTTGCCTCCGAGGGGACCAGTTGAGTTGTGGCTGCAACACGTAGGGTGCCGCAGCTTGGCTACCGGGGCTGAAGTCGAGGTGGTGCCACCTAGAGACGTCTACATGACGGGAGGATGGGGCGAGATCGCCCGGGCTTGCCGAGCGGAGCGAGCCCTGGCGATCCACTTCGAGTAGGACGACGTGGCCACCTTGTTTTCAAGGTCTTCAACGAGGAGGGTGAGCGGCTGGAATGCTGCCCCGGAGGAGATGGCTAGAGGGACACCGTAGTGGGTGCTGGACACGCCGCTGCCGCCTTTAGCGCTTCGTCCAGCAGCGGCGGCGATTCCTGGGACTCCAGCGACTCTCCTGAGCCTTGTGATTCTCCGGAGTCGAGCGGCGACAGCTACGTGCCACCAAGCTCTCACCGAGGCTGCAGCGCAGCTGTGGCTGCCGCCCGGCATCGTCAGTAATACCATAGGGCCCTGTAGTTGTTTCTCCTGCGTGAGATGAAGATCAGCCCCCGTGGGGTTTGTAAGGATCGGAATTCATTTAGTAGTATCACTGTTTCTTTTCATTTCATAATGGATGCGCGTATTCCAGTTCGGCTGAGTCCCTCCCTTTTCTCTTCCCTAGATAGCATGGTGCTCTACACCGACAAGACCCGTTCCCCAGGTAGGCTTCAGCCGTCACTAGTATGCCAGGTCTCGATGCCGTCGTCAAGGCTAGGAGGTGAGCGGCCCAAGGTCCGGTAAGAGCTCATGAGACGCGATGCTCATGAGGTCCCCTTTGACGTGCAAGCAGGTTTATAGAAAATCGAAAAGGGGAGTCGAACCGCACAAGTGGAACTGCGAGGAGGGGCGTGGGGAGCAAAATTGGTGTTGTAGCGAGCCGAGACTTAGCTTTTTGATGTCTGAGTCCATTGGGAAGGTGATGCTTGCTGTCGCGCTTGTGGTACCATTAAGTGCAGCCTGCATTGGCCACCCTCCTGCCTCGCTCGCCAAAATGCCCTACGTCCTCGGGTCCCGGCCCTCGAGCGAGCTCAGACGCTGCTGTTATGCCAGGTCACGATGCCGTGGTCAAGGCTAGGGGTGAGGGCTGGAGAGCCAGTAGGAGCTCCGGAGATGCGATGCTCGGGAGGCCCCCATTTAACGTGCACCGACTGGCAAGGCCAGACGATGGTTGTCCGGGCCAACCTTTGGCCCATTGCTGGGTGAACCTGCAGGTTGGATGACAAAGGAGGCCGAGAGCCCCAGGGCGTGAGGTGGAGGCACCGAGGACCCTGCGAGGGGGTGTACGCGAGGCGGACCGTGAACCAGGGCTCGACCCCTGGGTTTATCAGCGTTGTAGGGATGGAACCGAGCACAAGCGCCGTGCCGATGTGAGTATCATGCAGTGATGTGGGAGTGGCGTTAGTCAGAACGCATGAAGGTCTTGAGGCGGTGGTCAGGAGGTGACAATCATAGACAAATTCACAGAAATGATTAGATAGTCCTGGTGAATGCAAAACGACACATGCCGTAGGGACGGACCCACACGGCCTGGGGATGATGCTGCCCGAGGGGTGGCCCCAAACTGAATGAGCTAGGGAGATGTCACCTCGTACAGTTGCGGAAGAGTTGTTGAAGTAGCCAAAAAATGCGTGCCATTGAAGCTGTTCCTCATGAGTCGCTCTGGTGCCGACTCTCGGGAGGCTCGGGTGGACAGGAAGGCTCATGAAGGTGCTCCTCCATCTCCCCCAGGATCGCCTGGTGTATGGCCTCGCAGGTCGCCCGAGCATCCCTCATGCAGCGCTGGAACGCCTCAGCCGCGCCCGCCAGGCCAAAAGGCATGCTGACGTAGCTGTGAGGCGGACCCTCGCATCGGCTGACATAAGACGACCACATGATCTGCAGAGACGTGGCCATGTTGAGCTCGGTGATGTCGATGCAGACGCAGAACTCCATACCCTCACCAGGGCAATGAGCTGCGCCACGCGGCAGGCAACAATTGCCTTGCAGAACCCTTCCTTCCTGAATCTCCTCGATTGCCTTGCTGATGAACTCCTGAACGTCTGGTGCCCCACGCCTGCTGCCTTCTCTTGGGAAGCGTGCTCTGAAGAGCGCCTCCACATGGTGCCCGAGCACCACTCTTGCGACATTGGCTAGATCCGAGGCCCTCCAAAGGAGAGCTCCCGAGCCCAGCCTGAGAGAAGTGTCGGGCACGCCTTCCTATGCAATGGGTGAAGGTGCGGCGTCCAGAGACGCGAGACTTAGTGCTGCGTCCTCGAGTGATGCTCCCTCACGAGACCCCTAGCCCAGCTGCAGCTTCCTCGTCTTGGGGGCGACCTCAGGAGGGAGGGCACCATCTTCGTCTTCTGGGTTCTCAACCGTTGCAGCCTAGAAGGCGCGCTCGAGGGAGCACACTGCATCCTTCTCTTGGCAGGCGACCGTGATGATGCCGCCGCTTCTTGGCATCTTGAGGACATTGTAGCCGTGGTGTGTGGCCGCCATGAACTTGGTGAGTGTTGGGTACCCTAGGATGGCGTTGTAGCAGGCGGATGTCGGCAACGTCAAAGTCGATGAGCTCGGTGCGGTAGTTGTTGCGCTCGCCGAAGGTGACAAGGAGGAGAACTTGTCGATCGGATGTGTTGATCCATCGGTCACTCCTGAGAATGGCTTCGTGGGGTGCAGTTGGTAGTACGGCACCTGGAGCCTGTCGAACATCTGAATGGAGAGAACATTGAGCCCTGCTCCGCCATCGATGAGGTTCTTGGTGACGGTCACATTGCTGAAGACGGGGGAGCAGAGCATGGGGAGCGTGCCAGTGGTGGCCGCGCACATGAGCCGATCTGAGGAGTCGAAGGTGATGGCGCACTTGGACCACTCGAGAGCGTGAGTTGCTTCAGGATTGGGGAGCACTGTGTTCACCCCGCACGCAAACTACTTGAAGACACGGCGGGTAGCCGGGGCCTGTGAGACGCCCAAGATGCAGGCAATGGACCGAGGCTCCTGGAAGCACCCAGCCCCCTCGTCCTGGTGGTGATCTTCGTTCCTTGTTGGCGGTGGAGGCAGAGGAGGCAAAGCTGCGTTGCCCTGAGGGCGGTCCTCACAAGGCTAGTCCTGCCAGCGGTCCTCGCGAGGATGGTCGCGCCACTCCTGACGGCCATCACATCCATCCCAACGTCCTCCACCTCGGCGACCTCCGCGACCGTAGCCTCGATCATTCCGCTCAGGGCGTTGACCGAGGCGCCCATCGCACGGATCCCTGAGCTCCTGGTAGTCGCTGGTGTTGTGGCTGTAGACGTTGTGGAAGGCGCAGAACGGCCGCTTGCCCATGGATGACTCGGGGTGATCGCAGCCGTGCTTGATCTCTAGCTCGACCGCAAGCATGGCTGGCCCCTTGCGCTTAGTGTCCTTGGCCTTGGTCTTCTTGTCTTTTGGATCAGCATCAGGGAGCTTGAGGAGGGAGAGGCGTCCCTCCTCAGCCCTTGCACACTTGTTTGCCATGTTGAACATCTCCAGAGCGGTGTAGAGGTCCTTGTGGATGGCTAGCTCTTCCTTCATCTTGACATTGGTGAACACGGAGATGATGGCCTCGTCAGACACCTTGAGAATCTTGAGGCGAATGTTGTTGAGGCACTGTATATACTTATGTAGGGTCTCTCTAGGTTGCTCCTTGACGTGGTGCAAGTCGCTCGCGGCCGGCGTATGGTCGTGAGTGCCCTGGAAGTTGGCGATGAAGCGGTTGCGCATCTCCTCCAAGGAAGAAACCGACCCCTCGGTCAGGTTCAGGAGCCAAGAATGCGTGCCATCCTTGAGGGCCATAGGGAACCAGTTTTCCATGATCTTCTCATTGCCGTTGGCCGCCTCGATGCTCAGCTCGTAGAGCTGTAGGAACTCGGCGGGGTCTGCGTGTCATCGTAGCGTGGAGGTAGGTCAGGATTGAACTTGCTCGGCCACACGACATTAAGGAGCTCCATAGTGAACTCGCGGCATCCTGTCGTAGCCACCGGAGGTTGTCGGGGGGGTGGAATGTGGTCCTGGTGCACGCGCACCGCCACCTCCTATGGCGGTGCGCGAGCCTGGTGCTGGGGTGCTAGAAGCATGTGCGCTTCTCCTTGGGGACGTTGCACCACCTGGCAGCTCATGTCATCCCGAGCCGATGCTGGGCACTGCGGGTCGCGTTGGGGAGCCATACGCCTTGGCTTGATGATGGTGCCCCATGCCGGAGGTGGAGGAGGAGCCCCACGCGCGATGTCTCTCGCTACAGGTGGTTGCTGAGGCAGCGAGCAAGCCGGCCCGTCGGAGCCCCCATGCGCGACGCTGATAAGCTCGGGATTCGCTCGAGCCACTCCTCATAGAGATCACCTATCAGACGGTAGCGAAGAAGATCCCGCGCCGTGAGTAGAGCGGCCTACGCGTCCACCTGGCAGAGACGCGCGTGGGCTGACGAAGCTGCAGGGGTCAGTGACGGAGTAGCGGTGCGGCCTTCATGGTGCATCGACGGGTGCAGCGATGAAGCTTGCTGCTCATGGCCGGCAAGGCCCGTGGCAGCGTTGTCCACCGGAGAAGGAGCACGGCGGGCACAGCCGTCACCCGCTGGAGTCATCTGAGCGACGCTGGCGTGAACGCAGCCTGATGGTTGGCGTGAGCCCTACGCGCATCGGCCATGGAGGTGTCAGAACGGTGGCAGATCGAACGACGGAAGAGAGGATCCGACGCACCCCTATCTAGCACGCCAAATGTCGTATTTAGGGATCCTGCAAGCCTTGAGAGGTTCGAACTCTGGGGTGCGTGCGGAGATCTCAACCTGCCCAGCCTGCCTACTCGAGATCCTCCTAAGCCTAGCTTGTCGAGCTCAGAGAGACACAAAGACACAGAGATTTATACTGCTTCGGGCCACCGTTGTGGTGTAATACCCTAATCTAGTGTGGTGTGGTGGATTGCCTCGAGGGGCTATGGATGAACTAGTATAGTGGATGAACATGCCTTAGGAGGTGAGGTGTTCTTGAGCACGTGTGGTGCTCTCCTTGTTCTCACCTCGGTCCCTTGTTCTGATCCCGGTCCCTTTCTATGGTGGTGGCTAGGTCCTATATATAGTGGCCTTGGTCCTCTTCCCAAATATGTGCGGGAAGGGATTGCACAACGGCGGGATATGAAAGGGGACAAGTAGTACAGTCTATCCTGATAAAAGTAGTCTTTGCCTGCGAAAAGCCTCTCATCGTGACGCTGCGGTGGGCTCGGTGATGACCTCCGTCCTGTCGTCCTGGTGGTCTTGGTCTTGTTGCACCAGAATGAAAACCTTTGGCTGATTCCTCGGGACTCCGCGCCTGTGGCTTGCCTCCCTTGCACCAAAGAGGAAACTTGCGCTCTGCACCCGCCTGGTGCCTGCCTGGCCTTGGTCGTCATGGCTCACGTCAGCTGAGCCTCGTGAGGTAGCTTTTATAGAACTCTCCGCCCCTCAGGAGCCATCCTGAGGAGGGCACTTCCTTCGGGGGTCTTGTCATCATCCGCCTCGTGAGGCCTGGCCCCTCGCGAGGGTCTTGCGGGGTTGGTGTTGATACTGGGCCGTACCAGGCCGTCGATGGAGTCCCGTGGTGGGCCATAGGCAGGCAGGGCTGGATACACCAGGACACCAATAGATCCATTCTTGGTGATGATCTTGTGGAGGACTCCGAATCTAGACGCTATTTACTTAATGAATTGTATGGCAGTCGACGAGTCCAGCTTCTTTATAGCCTTTGCTTCAATCCACTTAATGAACTTATCGACCGCCACCAACATATGTGTAAAACCACTCACCCCAATCCGTAGAGGGCTGATCATGTCGAATCCCTAGACGACGAATGGCCAGGTGAGGGGGATTATCTTTAGTGTTGATGTCGGCTTATGCGTCTGGTTCTCATAGAACTGGCACCCGACGCATTGGCCCACTATGTCTCGAGCGACTTCATTGGCGCGGGGCCAATAGAAACCGGCCCTGATGCCTTGGCGACCAATGTTCAAGAGGACGCGTGGTACCCCCGGGTTCCCGAATGAATTTCTTGCAGAACGTCCTTCCTTCGGTGATATGTAGCGCTGAGTGACTCCAGAAGTGCTCTTTTTATAAAGTTGATTACCCATGATGGTGAAGGTTTTTGATCGGTGGAAGATCTGGCGAGCCTCGGCCTCATCCTCCGGGAGTTCTTGTCTGAGCAAGTAAGCAAGGTATGGTTCGGTCAACTCAGGAGTGATAACAAGAATCTCTTGGACCAGGTCGATCACCGCAGGGATGTCTACCTCAGTCAGATTTGATGGACCGATTGGTTGTGGGGGATCCTCCATGAAAGGGTCTTCCTTGATCTTGGGAGAGTATAAGTGCTCAAGGAACACGTTTTTAGGGACTTCCTTCCAAGTGGAACCTATCTTGGCCAAAACATCAGCTGCTTGGTTCTTGAGCCACGAAATATGATGGAGTTCTAACCCTTCAAAGTTCTACTCTAGCTTTCTGATGGCATTGCAGTAGCCTATCATCGCTAGACTACAGATATCACATTCCTTCATGACTTGGTTGATCACTAGGTCCGAGTCACCATAGACCATCAGTCGTTGCATCCCAAGAGAGATTGCCATACATGGCCCATACAGGAGAGCTTCATGCTCGGCCTCATTGTTGGAGGAGTCAAAGTGTATCTAAAGCACATAATTGAGTCAGTCGCCTTTGGGGGACACCAAGACCACTTCAGCTCCAGAGCCATGGAGCATCTTGGAGCTGTCGAAGAACATCGTCCAGTGTTCAGGGAGACTCGGGACAGGCTGCCCTGCTCCACCCACTCGGCGAGGAAATCCACTAGGGCTTGTGACTTGATGGCTTTCTTAGCTTCGAACTTGATATCCAAAGGAAGGAGCTCGATTGCCCACTTCGTCGCTCGACCTGTGGCATCTCTGTTGTTCATGATCTCAGACAAAGGGGCGTAACTTATCACCGTGACTAAATGCTTTTGGAAGTAATGTGCCACCTTCTTTGCAGTCAGATAAATCCTATACACCAACTTCTAGTAATGTGTGTACCTTTGCTTGGAGGGAGTCAAAACTTCTGAGATGTAGTAGACGTGACGTTGGAGCTTTAAGGCCTTGCCTTGTTCCTCGCTCTCCACAGTGAGCACCGTGCTAACAACTTGGCTCGTGAACGTGATGTATAAGAGCAAGGGATCTTTGCTGCTCAGAGCAGCTAGCACCGGCTATGTGGAGAGCAGGGCTTTGAGTTCCTAAAATGCGGCCTGTGCCTCGGGAGTCCTGTAAGTATCAAAACCGGCAAATCGCGGGTAGGGGAGCCCAAGCTGTGCGTCTAAGGATTGATGGTAATAATGGACAAAGGTACACAATGTTTACCCAGGTTCGGGCCCTCTTAAAGGAGGTAATACCCTACTCTTGCTTTATTATTTTCAAAGAGTATAGAGGTTACAAGAGTTGATCTACCTCGAGATCGTGGTGGCTAAACCGTAGATGTCTAGCCTATGAATATTCTGATTATGGTAATGATGATGATAGCCTCTACGGACTAAACCCTCCAGTTTATATACACACCAGAGGAGCCTAGGTTTTGTACAAGATCGGTTCTCAAGGTAAGCAAATAATACACCTGGACTCTAATCTTGCCGTTCACGTATGCAAAGGTCACACCTGGACATGGAGGATGGTATTTTGCTTGATCTTGCATGGCCTATTCAACCCAGCCCATATTCCTGGGCCGAACACTTGAGGACCCCCGAATCTGGGACTCCCTCAATAGCCCCCAAACTTGCCTTCAATGACGATGTAGTATGCAGATTTAATTCTTCAGCTTTGCAAGGCAGGTTCGCCATCATACTCTGGATTGACGATAGTCCGGCATCGGCTTCTGTGTCGAGTCTTTATGATTTTGTCATGCCGTCGCTTTGATTTCCATGCGCTTGACTGAGGTCCATAACCTTTTTTATATTTTCAAGCCTTCAATAAACACGAGTGGCGTTTATATAATGAGGTTAGATCCCCAAACGCCATCCCACATCGCCCAAAGAGCAACAGAGCAAACTACAAAAAAAGCTCAAACCATGGCAAGTGCCCCTGACTCCTCCACGCGTCCTCATAGCCCTCAAGAGGGGGATTGGTGAAGTTATTCTGTATCCCATCTTCATCTTCATCGTCTCTAGACGCAAGGATATTTTCCTGCTACGTCTTGAGCTTGCATTGGTTTTCCTTGAAGAGGAAAGGGTGATGCAGCAATTGTAGCATAAGTATTTCCCTCAGTTTTTGAGAACCAAGATATCAATCTAGTAGGAGGCTCCTCAAAAGTCCCACGCACCTACACAAACCAACAAAGAACTCGCAACCAACGCAATAAAGGGGTTGTCAATCCCTTCACGGCCACTTGCGAAAGTGAGATCTGATAGAGATAGTATGATAAGATAAATATATTTTTGGTATTTTATAATATAGATTGGAAAAGTAAAGATGCAAATTAAAGTAGATTGAAAGCTTATATGATAAAAGATAGACCCGGGGGCCATAGGTTTCACTAGGGGCTTCTCAAAAGATAGCATAAGTATTACGGTGGGTGAACAAATTATTGTCGAGCAATTGATAGAAAAGCGAATAATTATGAGATTATCTAGGCATGATCATGTACATAGGCATCACGTCCGTGACAAGTAGACCGACTCCTGCCTGCATCTACTACTATTACTCCACACATCGACCGCTATCCAGCATGCATCTAGAGTATTAAGTTCATAAGAATAGAGTAACGCATTAAGAAAGATGACATGATGTAGAGGGATAAACTCATGCAATATGATATAAACCCCATCTTTTTATCCTCGATGGCAACAATACAATACGTGCCTTGCAACCCTTATTTTCACTGGGTAAGGTCACCGCAAGATCGAACCCAAAGCTAAGAACTTCTCTCATGGCAAGAAAGATCAATCTAGTAGGCCAAATCAAACTGATAATTCGAAGAGACTTGCAAAGATAACTCAATCATACATACAAGAATTTAGAGCAGATTCAAATATTTCTCATAGATAAACTTGATCATAAACCCACAATTCATCGGATCTTGACAAACACATCATAAAAACAGTTACATCGAATAGATCTCCACAAGAGAGGGGAAGAACATGGTATTGAGATCCAAAAAGAGAGAAGAAGCCATCTAGCTAATAACTATGGACCCGAAGGTCTGTGGTAAACTACTCACAACTCATCGGAAGGGCTATGTGTTACACCCTGATTTTCATGGCACAACACTTAAGCTAATAAATCATGATAAATTGTGGTTTGACAAAAACTTTTGTGTGTTTTGGACTTTGCCTTGATTGGATTTTGTCTGTTGTTCGCAAGTGCTCTAAAAATCAAAATAAATCCTCCAACTCCCATACTTCATCTCCTTGATCCAAAACCTTGCCAAATGATCATGCCATGTGTATAGTATAGTATAGAATTTTCATACAAAAATAAGTTGGCCAAATAGTATTCTTAAAAATTAGTTTTTCAAAAACCCCTGAATTGAGGTTTGCACTACAAGTACTTAATTAAGGGCAGTAAAAATCTTTCCAAAAATATATTAGACTCCTATTAGATATAGGATACCCAGAAACCACAAAAATATAATTTTAAAAGTTATTTTCCTATTTTATTTAAAAGCTTTTTCTTAAGGCTGGGAATGGTCTTTAATAGGGAAAATTTATTTTATTGTTTTACAAATATTTGACAAAAATCAGGGAAACTCAGTGGGCATATATTTCCTATATATAAGAGTTTCAACACATGGTCATGTTCAAAATATTTGACAAAACCTCCCAAAACCATTTCTGCCAATTTCAAGGATTTGAAATATTTCTACAGGAAATATTTTCATAAAAATCCAAGAAAATTCCATCATGTCACAAATGCCCTATTTGGTGATCTTGCCAAGTCTCGTGTCTTTTAGAACAACATAACTGTCACATCCCCAGTTCAGGCCTTGCTTGTTTTTGCTTTAGCCTCCATGCATCATGTTTAAATTTTATGAAATTTGAAATGGGGAAGACAGAACCCCTAGAACCCTCTGAATCCAATTAGGGTTTACTAAAAATATTTTCAATGAACCTGAAGTGCCCTTCTAAAATGTTCATCATCTTTGCCTTGGTCTTAAACCTCTAACAAAAATGTTGCACAATTTTCTAGGTCATCCTAAGGTCACTGAATTAAAACACAAGTATTTGAATTTGGACATTTAAATTCTATAAAATATTTTAAATGTCCAAATACTCCTAAACTGAAATGTTCCATGTTGGATATATTCTATACATTGGGCATGCACAGTTTGGTGATTTTTGAAAGTGCCTAGATATTTTTAATAAAGCCGCAAAGATTACAGAAAATAGAAAACAGAAATAAGAGAGAGAGAATAGCTTACCTGGCGCCACTAACCGGCCCAGCTGGCGGCCCACCTGTGCGGCCCAGCCCACCTGGCCCCTCCCCTGTCATCTTCCTCCTTGCCATGAGGACGAGCGTGTGGCCGCAGCGCGCCGGCACGCGCCCCGGCCACCTCCACACTGCCTGCCTGCGTCCCCGACGCCTAGACACCTCCAACAACGCCACGCACCCCCCTGGACCGCTCTCACTCTCGCCCATGGCGATTTTCCTCTCTGCATCTCTCCCCCCTCTCCTCTGTTCTCTCCACCGAGAGTTGCCGTCGCCGCTGCTCACCATTACCGTGGCCACAGCCACCGCCTCACCTCCCCGACGCGTCCAAAACCTCCGCCTCGACTTACTCTTCCTCCTCACCGCGCCAAGCGACGCCGGGAGCGTTGCAGTGATGCCGACGCCGTCGTCTTCAACCTTCGGCTCCAAGATTGCCGGAGATGCTCCAACGTTGTCCAAGCCTTCCCCGAGCTCATCGACCCCTCCGTTCGATCCGCTGTGAGCTTCCGCTCCGAATCCCCCTCTTCCCCGCCTTGATTTCTTGCTGTAGCCGTCGCCCCCTAGAAGACCGAACCGCGCCGCCGCCTGAGGCCCTCGCCATCGTGGCCACAGTCACCGTAGCGCCCAACCGAGCACACCCACGTCCTCACCGCACCGCGTAGTAGCCGTAGGTGCCAACCCCGCATCGCCACGGCCATTGTAGCCTCGACCCCGAGCTCAACCGAGCTCCGGCAGCCGCCACGACCGACACCAACGAAGATTCCGGCCACCCCAGCTGCCGCCGCCTATTTCTTTGGATGCGCGAGAGCCCGGGCTACGCGTAGATGTCCTCCGCCGGCCATTTGGTCGCCGGAGAAGGAATCCCGATGCCCTCCGCCGTCTCGGCCTCGCCGGCGACTCAACGCCGGTGGTTTAGCCCCGGTTGACTAGGGGATTTGACCTCCCCTGGGTCTATGACATGCGGGCCCCGCCCGGCTAATTAATCTAGCTTAGGTTTAAATTTAATTAGTTTAAACTAGGTTAGTGCTAATTAAACTAGGTTAGTTTAGTTAGTCACTGACACATGGGTCCCATAGGTCAGGTTTGACCTGGACCAGCCATGTTGACTCTGCTGACATCACCCCGACGCGCTGCTGATGCAATTAATCATTTTCTGGAATAAAAATAATCTAGGAAATTCCAAAAAATAGTTTAAACTTCTAAAAATCATAGAAATTCAACCGTAGCTCAGAATGAAATAATTTATATATGAAAAATTATTAGAAAAATGCAATCTATCCATCTGTACCATTTTCATGCATGTTAGAACAACTTATAGCTGCTGATTAGCACAAATCACATAAATGGCATTTTAATATCCACATATGGAGTTTGAATTTGAATCTTGGATTCAAACCAACTTCATTTAATCTGGTTGCTAGTTGCATTAGCTCAAACTACATCATATTGCCATGTCATGATCATGCGTCATATTGTGCATTGCATTGATTGTGCTTCTTCTTTGTTTGTCGGTGCTTGTCCCCTCTCAGTAAGACGTGTACCGACGATGTGACCGATGACACCAATGAAGAAATATACTATCTTCAGAAGTGCCAGGAAAGCAAAACCCCCTTGTTCATTCCAATAAAATCCCACTCTCTCGCTCTTGCTCTCTTTTACTGCATTAGGACAACAACGATTCATCTGTTACTTGCTGCGGTAGCTGAACCCCTTTATCCTCTGCATGACCTGTCATTCCATAGTAAATAGATGAAACCCACTAGCATGAGTAGGAGTTGTTTGAGCCCTGATGTGCCTACTCATTCATGCTTGTTTGTCATGCCTGCTACTGCTTAGAGTTGAGTCAGGTCTGATTCATCGGGGATGAATTGGAATGTGGTGAACATGTCCTACTATTGAGAGCTAAGTGTGTGAACACGATTTGGTAAAGGTAGCGGTGAGAGGCCATGTAGGAGTACATGGTGGGTTGTCTCATTGCAGCCGTCCTCGGGAACTGAGTTTTGTGTTTGTGATCCATGAACAGCTACTACCACACATTGGGTTCCGGTAACTCGGCCCCTCTCGGCTTATTAATCAACTTGATCTCTGTCCAGGAGTTGCAATTAGTTTCTGGTGTTTGTAGGTAGTGTTAGTAGTCTACCAAGTGGCACCCGGTAAAGGTGGGCTTGGGACAGACTAGGCACAGTGGCACGGTGTACCAAGTGGCACCCAGATGGTGGGCTTGGGAACCCTGCTCACATCGTTTGGGGCCGTGAGCGACACCCCGGCCGGATCTCCTTGCGGATGGAACCCGAATAGGCGATAAACCTGGACGAGAGACTTGTGTGGTTAGTCAGGTCGTGGCCGACACCCTCGCTGGGCTTCCTCTTGAAGGTTGCCGAGTACATGTCGTGTAAATGGCGGTAAGTGGTGAGAGCGTGTGTGAAGAAGTACACCCCTGTAGGGTTAACATTATCTATTCGAATAGCCGTGTCCGCGGAAAAGGACTTCTGGGTTGCCTGTACAGTTCATAGACAAGTGAAAATGGATACTCTAAAATACGCAAGATAAGCGTGAGTGCTATGGATGGCGTTCTCGTAGGGATACGGAAGCGGATCCATAGTGGTGTATTAATATGGTGAATATGTGGACTCGTGTGCGCCACCTCAAAAGAGTTACTTGCAGTCGTAGTTTAGGATAGCCACCGAGTCAAAGCTAGCTTGCTGCAGTTAAACCCCACCATCCCCTTGTTGATAAGGATGCATATGTAGTTAGATCTGATGTAAGTCTTGCTGGGTACATTTGTACTCATGTTGCTTAATTTATGTTTTTGCAGAGAGACTTCAGTCTCGCTAGTAGTACCGCGTGGACTTCGACGTTTAGCTTGTTACCTCAGCTACAATCTGGTGCCCTCGGCAGGATCTGGTAGATAGTCAGGCTTCTCAGCCTTTTTCATTTGTAGATGTCTGTACTCAGACATGTTAAGCTTCCGCTTGTGCTTTGACTTGTATGCTCTGATTGTTGGGTCATGAGACCCATGTTTGTAATATCTCGCTCCTCGGAGCCTATTGAATAAAATACTTGAGTCGTAGAGCCATGTTGTGATGCCATGTTGTATTTGCACATATCGAGCATATTGTGTGTATGTTATTGAAATGCTTGGTATGTGTGGGATCTGACTATCTAGTTGTTTATCCTTAGTAGCCTATCTTACCGAGAAATGTCATCTAGTGTTTCCACTGACCCATGGTAGCTTGCTACTGCTCCGGAACACTTAGGCTGGCCGGCATGTGTCCTTCTTCGTTCCTGTGTCTGTCCCCTCGGGGAAATGTCACGCGATGAATTCCGGAGTCCTGTTAGCCCGCTACAGCCCAGTTCACTGGAGTCCTGCTAGCCCAGTGCTACAGCCTGGATTCACTCGCTGATGACCGACACGTTCGTTGTTGGGTGATGTATGCCTGTCCCTGTAAGTTAGTGCCACTTTGGGTTCACGACTAACCATGTCAGCCCGGGTTCTTTGTCATATGGATGCTAGCGGCACTATCATATACGTGAGCCAAAAGGCGCAAACGGTCCTGGGCCAGGTAAGGTGGCACCCGTGGGAATACCGTGCGTGAGGCCGCAAAGTGATATGATGTGTTACATGCTAGATCGGTGTGACTTAGGATCGGGGTCCTGACAGCTTTGGTATCAGAGCTTGACTGCCTGTAGGATTACTAAGCCAAACTGGTCGAAGTTGAGTCTAGAAATTCTTTAGTTATATAAGGGAATTGATTGGGGAAGGGAATGTAAGGCTCTTTTACTCCTTATACCTCATGCCCTTCTGATCTGAGTCATCTTATCTTTCCTGCGGGGTTAAGGAACTAGGCTTTCTCTTCTTCTATCAGGATCACGTGTTACTAATCCATAGACTTATAAGATTGATGGATTTAAGACTTTGTTCAGTTTCTACTACTTCTGTATGTTGATAGTTGGTCTAGGAACCTTGATATTGTGATGTTAAGTGGTTATGCCACCATTTTCGCTGGATGTCTCAAATCTTTTTGAGCATTTACAGCTGTTATGTTGTCCGAGTCATCCCAGGTTTCTAAATAGTCTAATGCATTTGCAAATCCCGTCCTCCTGTTCCCGATGTACCTTTGGTCAGATTAATCACACAAATCAGTGAGTTGAGGTATTCTATTACCTCGACATATATGTTGGAATTATTATTATGACCCTAGGTGTCTACAGTATCATCTAGTAATCCAGCCATGCTCTGTGTTCCCAGTGTGATGATTCTGACCGTCATTCTCGAAAGCATCCCGTGATGCCATTTATTTAGTAGGCATTCTATTCCTGGGTTTTGAACCCAAGATTCACCCTACTTACTTCATGTTAATAGTAATTGCTAGCTCCCTTAGGTTATTAGTAACCTTTGTGATAGTCCTCGAGGTCTGTGGTATTTCCTTCTTCCAAATACCATGAACTGCCTATGGCAGAAGTTCTTTTGAACCAAAAGATCACAACCAGAGTGCTCTTGATGAGTTCTCGATTCCATGTTGTGACTCTGCCAGTTCTACCTTTCTTCATGGGTTATCTAGAAGAAACATGTTGAACTTGTTCGACATGCTAATCTATGCATCCACAACTCAGAAAATCATATGTTCTTTTGAGTTGTCCCTCTTTAGTTGTTTTCTAGCCCTTGTCTACCAATTGATAGTCAGGAGTGATTATGCATATCAATGCCTATTACTCTTGTGTTCCGTCAAGCCATTCTATCCCAGAATGACTAGGAGAAATGAACTCCAGTACCTCATCCATATCTAGGATTGGGTCAAAGTAGTCATACTCCACAGATCGAAATACTAATCCAGTTTTTGTTCTGTTCCACCTTGGAGTGTTACCATCTTTATATCAAGAATATCATGGGAATTACACACCCTCCTATGAATTCTTGATACAGTGATACTTCTCGCCCTCATTAGTCATTTCTCGGCTCCCGTGTTGTTGCAGCTGGAATGTCGACAAGTGAAACGTGATGTGTGAAATCAATACTCCTAGCAACCTTGTTGCTTGGTAGTTAAAGGACAATAATTTCATTCTTAGCGTGTTGGTTCTTGAATCATCATTCTAAGATAGATTGTGCTACCTAGTCCTTATTTTCAGTGCACCTTTCGATCAATGAGTTAGGGCTATGCCAATCCCTTGCTTATTTGATCATCTCATCTTGCCCTGAAAAGCAAGATTGTTCTCAAACATAATAGCATATTGGTGGTTCGTGATTTTCCGATTATCTTCTCAGAAGTATCACTAGGTTGTTACCTGACCGCTATGTTGAGTTTGTGATCAAGTTGGTTCCTTGTAACCACCCCTTCTCCAAGAATCCGTGTTGGGTACCCTAAGCTAGTTGGATAAGCTAAACAATAACTTGGAGAGTTGGAAGATAAAAGCTTGTCCGACTCAGTCATTCCAAAGGGATATCCTTGTGTGTGTGTGTGTTGAACAAAGATGATATTCTCATCGATTGGTCCTCGTGATCAGTTGTTGGATCTGTTGTCTTGTCAAACTTTGATTTGAGTGTGGGCTATCCTCAAATCAAGTCAGAACCAACGATATTCGTAATGTTGTCTTACTCGTGGTTGATTCCTCGAGCATACACCATTACATCCATTGGTCTGACCAATACTATCACCTTGTTCACATAATGGCGGAATTCCAGTGATATGGAAATTCTGATGAGTTGCTGTTGAGCCCATCAGCAGCATTTTGTCTCCCCCATGATTCATGTTGAACATCAACCTAGTGTTGGAAACTTTGTAAGCAATGCCTTCGTGTTCCGTTCATGAAGCATATGCTTGGATGGAAGAAGTGACTTCCTCTAATTCATGTGCATTTGGTGCAAGTTGCCGCCGTGGGTTTGAGAAAGGTTTGTTTTGTTTCCTCTGGAATCGTCCCAAGTCAGTCATGCATGTGCAAAGTATACTGTGGTTTGGTACATTAATTACCTCCACTCCACATGTATTCTGTAGCACCCCAAGCCACTGATTGATTTGTTCAAGGAGAAGAAGTTCCTTCATAAGAACTAATCATATGACTTATGCAAGGACTCCATTATCCGCGATGATGGTTCCCTACTAGAACTCGGTAGTGTTTTTATTATAAGACTACCATGTGATCATGTTTGTCTGGGACAGCATGTTCACACGTGTGTAGCAGAACCAGCTCATGTTTTGGAGCTTGCTATTGTAGTTCATTTCCCAAGAATCTCGCAACATCATCTCGTCGAATTACGTTGCAAACTTTCATTTTTCTTTCTAGACTCGATGAGTCTGGATTGTTCTGACACCAACCAGATCTGAATCTCTGGCAGATATGATGGTTGGAGCATTTTTCTAAGAACTATAATATTGGTCCCTCTGTAACCGATAAAGAGGATGTCGTGGCCAACACGTCCAGCTGGAAGACCTATTACTGTAGTATCTTGATTGAGGAAGTTGGCCACCTCCCCATAAGGATTTCGTAGGATTTACTCCCTAGTTGTTCCTTATGGATTTTTGTGTTCTCGAAGTCCGACCTTTTACTTGATGTTCTAGATACCAAACCATATCTATGAATGGGTTACGCTAGCACATCAAGGAGAACATTAGAAGCGGAGTGCTAAATGTCTCTTGGTCGATCATCCAGATTTTAATTCCTTGGCCTCAGTAAGGTGAAATTTGAGAAGGTGTTATCTTCCTTTGCATCTGCATCCTCCATCACCATTCATCATGGTAGTAAGTTGTGTTGCCAGGGTCCTTGACATGGATATTGGTAAAACCCTGATGAATATGGAAATGCTCAAGTTCATGAGAGCATGCGCAAGTGCTAGGTTTTATCGTCGGCATTAATTGCGTAGTGCTCTCAGTTTCCTCGGTTATGTTATAACCTTTTCAAATAGTGGACTCACCCTCTACTGTTGAGCTTCTCCCCAGTTACTAAAATTATCACTTGTGTTGTCTTCAACAAGGTAATCCACATCATCTATTCTAGTATGAGTATGCCATTCCTTTGAACTCCGCCAATCCATTGCTGTGATTTGCCTTAGGCTGATATAGAGAGTCTCAATGATCTCTATATCAAAGGTAATTCTTTTTGCCACTGAAGGGGATAATTCTACGAGTCACCTTCCCTAAGATGCCCCGTTATGGAATCATGGCAATTATTTCATCGCTATCTTGAAACCATTCACCACCTCCTCAAGTGTGGAATTGTTGTCAACCTAGTGAACCCTTGTCATCTGTCTCACTCCATTTCTTCATATGCGTGCTTCGTGTCTCAACCCGAGAGATGGTTCTATTCCTCATTCCGTGAGTTGCTCGATCTTCGAGAAGATCGATTCTTCTAGAATTTTCCTTTCTTCTCGTTGTCATGTTGGATGGAGTTCTCAAAGCAAGACGTCGAGACAAAGATGAGGATCAAATCAACACTCTTACGAAGTGCACCCTGGATCGTGAAGATTATACTAGTTTGCGTTTCCCCTTCGTCTTACCCTACGCTTGAATCTCGGGTCGAGATTCTTGTTTAGTGGGGGTGAGTTGTCACATCCCCAGTTCAGGCCTTGCTTGTTTTTGCTTTAGCCTCCATGCATCATGTTTAAATTTTATGAAATTTGAAATGGGGAAGACAGAACCCCCACAACCCTCTGAATCCAATTAGGGTTTACTAAAAATATTTTCAATGAACCTGAAGTGCCCTTCTAAAATGCTCATCATCTTTGCCTTGGTCTTAAACCTCTGACAAAAATGCTGCACAATTTTCTAGGTCATCCTAAGGTCACTGAATTAAATCATAAGTATTTGAATTTGGACATTTAAATTCTATAAAATATTTTAAATGTCCAAATACTCCTAAACTGAAATGTTCCATGTTGGATATATTCTATACATTGGGCATGCACAGTTTGGTGATTTTTGAAAGTGCCTAGATATTTTTAATAAAGCCGCAAAGATTACAGAAGATAGAAAACAGAAATAAGAGAGAGAGAGAATAACTTACCTGGCGCCACCAACCGGCCCAGCTGGCAGCCCACCTGTGCAGCCCAGCCCACCTGGCCCCTCCCCTGTCGTCTTCCTCCTTGCCAGGAGGACGAGCGCGTGGCCGCAGCGCGCCGGCACGCGCCCCGGCCACCTCCACCCTGCCTGCCTATGTCCCTGACGCCTAGACACCTCCAACGACGCCACGCACCCCCCCTGGACCGCTCTCACTCTCTCCCGTGGCGATTTTCCTCTCTGCATCTCTCCCCCCTCCTCTGTTCTCTCCACCGAGAGCCGCCGTCGCCGCCAATCACCATTACCGCGGCCACAGCCACCGCCTCACCTCCCCGACGCCTCCAAAACCTCCGCCTCGACCTACTCTTCCTCCTCATCGCGCCAAGTGACGCTGGGAGCCCTGCAATGACGCCGACACCGTCGTCTTCAACCTTCGGCTCCGAGATCGCCGGAGATGCTCCAACGTCGTCCAAGCCTTCCCCGAGCTCGTCGACCCTCCGTTCGATCCGCTGTGAGCTTCCGCTCCGAACCCCCCTCTTCCCCGCCTCGATTTCTTGTTGTAGCCGTCGCCCCCTTGAAGACCGAACCGCGCCGCCGCCTGAGCCCCTCGCTGTCGTGGCCACAGTCACCATAGCGCCCAACCGAGCACACCCACGTCCTCACCGCACCGCGTAGAAGCCGTAGGTGCCAACCCCGCATTGCCACGGCCATTGTAGCCTCGACCCCGAGCTCAACCGAGCTCCGGCAGCCGCCACGGCTGACGCCGACGAAGATTCCGGCCACCCCAGCTGCCGCCGCCTGTTTCTTTGGATGCGCGAGAGCTCGGGCTACACGTAGATGTCCTCCGCCGGCCATTTGGTCGCCGGAGGAGGAATCCCGATGCCCTCCACCGTCTCGGCCTCGCCGGCGACTCAACGCCGGTGGTTTAGCCCCGGTTGACCAGGGGATTTGACCTCCCCTGGGTCTATGACATGCGGGCCCCGCCCGGCTAATTAATCGAGCTTAGGTTTAAATTTAATTAGTTTAAACTAGGTTAGTGCTAATTAAACTAGGTTAGTTTAGTTAGTCACTGACACATGGGTCCCATAGGTCAGGTTTGACCTGGACCAGCCATGTTGACTCTGCTGACGTCACCCCGACGCGCTGCTGACGCAATTAATCATTTTCTGGAATAAAAATAATCCAGGAAATTCCAGAAAATAGTTTAAACTTCTAAAAATCATAGAAATTCAACCGTAGCTTAGAATGAAATAATTTATATATGAAAAATTATCAGAAAAATCCAATCTATCCATCTGTACCATTTTCATGCATGTTAGAACAACTTATAGCTGCTGATTAGCACAAATCACATAAAATGGCATTTTAATATCCACATATGGAGTTTGAATTTGAATCTTGGATTCAAACCAACTTCATTTAATCTGGTTGCTAGTTGCATTAGCTCAAACTACAGCATATTGCCATGTCATGATCATGCATCATATTGTGCATTGCATTGATTGTGCTTCTTCTTTGTTTGTCGGTGCTTGTCCCCTCTCAGTAAGACGTGTACCGACGATGTGACCGATGACACCAATGAAGAAATATACTATCTTCAGAAGTGCCAGGCAAGAAAAACCCCCCTTGTTCATTCCGATAAAATCCCACTCTCTCGCTCTTGCTCTCTTTTACTGCATTAGGACAACAACGATTCATCTGTCACTTGCTGTGGTAGCTGAACCCCTTTATCCTCTGCATGACCTGTCATTCCACAGTAAATAGATGAAACCCACTAGCATGAGTAGGAGTTGTTTGAGCCCTGATGTGCCTACTCATTCATGCTTGTTTGTCATGCCTGCTACTGCTTAGAGTTGAGTCAGGTCTGATTCATCGGGGATGAATTGGAATGTGGTGAACATGTCCTACTGTTGAGAGCTAAGTGTGTGAACACGATTTGGTAAAGGTAGCGGTGAGAGGCCATGTAGGAGTACATGGTGGGTTGTCTCATTGCAGCCGTCCTCAGGAACTGAGTTCTGTGTTTGTGATCCATGAACAGCTACTACCACACATTGGGTTCCGGTAACTCGGCCCCTCTCGGCTTATTAATCAACTTGATCTCTGTCCAGGAGTTGCAATTAGTTTCTGGTGTTTGTAGGTAGTGTTAGTAGTCTACCAAGTGGCACCCGGTACAGGTGGGCTTGGGACAGACTAGGCACGGTGGCACGGTGTACCAAGTGGCACCTGGATGGTGGGCTTGGGAACCCTGCTCACATCGTTTGGGGCCGTGAGCGACACCCCAGCCGGATCTCCTTGTGGATGGAACCCGAATAGGCGATAAACCTGGACGAGAGACTTGTGTGGTTAGTCAGGTCGTGGCTGACACCCTCGTTGGGCTTCCGCTTGAAGGTTGCCAAGTACATGTCGTGTAAAAGGCGGTAAGTGGTGAGAGCGTGTGTGAAGAAGTACACCCCTGCAGGGTTAACATTATCTATTGAAATAGCCGTGTCCGCGGAAAAGGACTTCTGGGTTGCCTGTACAGTTCATAGACAAGTGAAAGTGGATACTCTAAAATACGCAAGATAAGCGTGAGTGCTATGGATGGCATTCTCGTAGGGAGACGAAAGCGGATCCATAGTGGTGTATTGATATGGTGAATATGTGGACTCATGTGCGCCACCTCAAAAGAGTTACTTGCAGTCGTAGTTTAGGATAGCCACTGAGTCAAAGCTGGCTTGCTGCAGTTAAACCCCACCATCCCCTTGTTGATAAGGATGCATATGTAGTTAGATCTGATGTAAGTCTTGCTGGGTACATTTGTACTCATGTTGCTTAATTTATGTTTTTGTAGAGAGACTTCAGTCTCGCTAGTAGTACCGCGTGGACTTCGACATTTAGCTTGTTACCTCAGCTACGATCTGGTGCCCTCGGCAGGATCTGGTAGATAGTCAGGCTTCTCAGCCTTTTTCATTTGTAGATGTCTGTACTCAGACATGTTAAGCTTCCGCTTGTGCTTTGACTTGTATGCTCTGATTGTTGGGTCATGAGACCCATGTTTGTAATATCTCGCTCCTCGGAGCCTATTGAATAAAATACTTGAGTCGTAGAGCCATGTTGTGATGCCATCTTGTATTTGCACATATCGAGCATATTGTGTGTATGTTATTGAAATGCTTGGTATGTGTGGGATCTGACTATCTAGTTGTTTATCCTTAGTAGCCTCTATTACCGGGAAAAGTCTCCTAGTGTTTCCACTGACCCATGGTAGCTTGCTACTGCTCTGGAACACTTAGGCTGGCCGGCATGTGTCCTTCTTCGTTCCTGTATCTGTCGCCTCGGGGAAATGTCACGCGATGAATTCCGGAGTCCTGTTAGCCCGCTACAGCCCGGTTCACCGGAGTCCTGCGAGCCCAGTGCTACAGCCTGGATTCACTTGCTGATGACCGACACGTTCGTTGTTGGGTCATGTATGCCTGTCCCCGTAAGTTAGTGCCACTTTGGGTTCACGACTAGCCATGTCAGCCCGGGTTCTTTGTCATATGGATGCTAGCAGCTCTATCATACACGTGAGACAAAAGGCGCAAATGGTCCCGGGCCAGGTAAGGTGGCACCCGTGGGAATACCGTGCATGAGGCCGCAAAGTGATATGATGTGTTACATGCTAGATTGGTGTGACTTAGGATCGGAGTCCTGACAATAACATCATCAAATCCCCTCAAAACCATTTCTGTCCATTTTGAAGTTTGAACAACTTTACATTGCCAAACATTTCCAAATGTTCCCAAACCTTGCGAACATGCTCAAATGTTCTAATTATTCTTCTAGACAAAGTGGCACAAGTTGGAGAATAAGTTAACTTGATCAAAGTGCCCCAAAACCCTTCCTCTCCAGAACCATATTTGAACAACTCTACATTGGCAACTTTCTCATTTTGATCTCAACTTTTGTGGACATGTTCAGAACCTCAAATGATGACACTACACCAAGTGGTGCATCAAGGAGAAGTGATTTGATCAACTAGATCTACACAAGTTCATTTCTGCCAATTTCTAGGGTTTACAAAAGTTGCATTGGCAACTTTGCCCAAATGAGCTCAAAATGGGTGGACGGCCCTAATTATATGTGCCATTTCACCCTGTTGAGCCTCATGACAAATGGAAATCATCTTATTTCCCAAACCAACATCAAACACCTTCTGGCAGAATCTCAAAATTCATGTTTTAACCCCTTCCACTAATCTCCAAGAGTTCTCCTTTTTACCACAGCCCCTCCTAGTCCCCCTCTAATTCTGGTGTGTTTCCCTGCCCGATAGGCAATGATGAAGGGGGGCAGGGATCCATTTTTCTTCTTTGGACAGCCACTTTTTCCTCCCTTCCTCATCTCTCTCTCACTCCTGGCATGTCCCAGGGCATCCAATGCCTTTTCCACATTGTTTACTCCCCCCTGCAGCTTCCAGACACAAGTGGGTGCACGAGTGCACGCGTAAAAGCTGCGGATGCCGGCCAAAGACGCGCTCTAGAGCACGTAATCACGCTCCCGACCGTTGACGCGGCGCTCCCGTCCACCTCGAGCCTCCCCCTCGCGCCAGTCGAGGTGCCTCGGCGTCCGTGACACGCCACGGCCTGGTCCCCCTTTGCTTTCTCCCTCCTGCTGCCTCCTCTCGCACGCGCACCAGCCGCCCGAGGGCTCCAATGGGCAGGCTCACACGCGTGATGCCTCTGACTCGTCCCTGCTCCCTCTTTTCTCTCCCTTGACCTGGACCACGCCCACGAGCACCTTAGACATGCCCCGAAGCGCTCGTTTGGCCCCTGGCGATGCCCTGGGCCGTGGTCGTGAGCTCCGCCCATAGTGCTCCTAGCCGCGCCCATATGAGGCTCTTACGAGCTCTCCTCTCCACTCCATTTGTCCCCTCTCCCTCCTAGAAGCATCCTCGACCCAGCCAACCCCGTCGCCGAGCCCTCCGTCACCCCCCATGGCCAGCCGCCGGGCTCCGCCTAAATTCGCGCCCACCACTCCTCCTTCTCCCCTCTAGACCACTCCAGCGCCCCCTCACCACCACCGCCGACTCGCCCAGCACTTCATTCCCTCCTCCCCGCGCTTGCCACACAGTCCCAAACCTCGCCGATGGCCTCCTCCGCGGCCACCCAAGCCATCGCTGCTGCAACCCTCCAAGGCATGCGTGCAACACACGGATGGGTGCGGCGAAGGCGCACCCCCATGAAGCCGCCTTCGACGGGGCCTCCCAGCGGGCGCACACGAGAGGCTGGGCCAGGCCCAGTGCGCTGCCCCGCTAAGTCTCGCCTTGTGCGCAGGATAAGGGTAAAACCCTTTCCCTTTTCTTTTTCTTTTTTCTGTAAACTTGTAAAATCCACAAATAATTCAAATGATATCCAAATTTGATGATTCAAATTTCTAGTGACTCTATAAATCAATGTCTACCTGTTGGTGCAACATGCACATTTTTTCAGAGATTTCTTCTTCACAAACATTCATCAAAATCTAATTTTTCCATTTCTGTAGTGAACTTTAGAAAATCACAGAGAGCCCATATTTGATCCAAATTCCATGATTCAAATTCCTAGATGTTTATAAATTCAAAACTTAATTTTTTGACATTTTTACTAATAGTTTCTGTACAACCTCAAATAAGGGTCTAATTCTTCATGTATACCCAACTTTGCAAATTCATAGGAAAATCATTTGAACTCCAAGTCCAGTGAAACCAACTCCTAGATGCTTCTAAAATCATGGTTTGTTAAATGGGTGCCTTTGCTCATTTTTCAAAAATATATTTCTATACACTTCTTGCAAATCCATAAACCCCTTGATTCCATCATATTGAAATGTTCAGAAATAACCGCTGATCCAATTCCAATGAAACCACTCTGGTTATTCCTCATATAACCAGAGATGTCCCATAAAAGTCAAATCCATATTTTTAGAGAACTTTTATTTCCTGCCTTGTTGTGTTGCCTATTATGGTTGCTTTCAATGATAGTTAACGAAGTAGACAGAATGCTCGGAGTTGGACCAGAGATATTTGAAGACCCTGAAGACTTTGTTAAAACAGGCAAGCAGCCCTTTGACCATGATGAACCTTTTTACATCATAATAGCATTTTCGTTGCTTCACTGAGTGCTTGATATACTTTGAATGGCAACCTTGCTAGGCTTGCCTCTGTTGCATTCCCCGGTTATACTTGCATTGTTCATGACTCTACCCTTGTTTAGAGTTGTGTTGTTGGGTTGTAGAAATATGCTATAGTATATGGCTACGCAAAGTGGGTCAGGGTTATGCATGGAAACAAACAAGTGTGGTTTGGCATACTTGCAAATAGCCCCAGTGGGAGCCACTAATGCCCCTGGGAGATGATGATGATCTAGGTCACTACTTGGTGGAGAGGTAGTGTACCGAGGCTTGATGAAAGTGTTGTTTACAGAGACGGATTAGATTTTAGATTTGTTGACTGTCCCAACCTTACATGCGCAACCACTCTACCCTTTTGTGGGAAAGGGCATTATTGATTACCTAGGCTGATACTAGCTTGGAGCCCGCATTACTAGTGACGGGGAAGAGTTGGTGCTCTCTCTCTCGGGACGGGGTCGTGCCAGGTAGGGTGGCCATGACTATTTTTACAGGGCACCGGATACACCGTTGTGTCCCCTCTCGGATGTTATGATCTCGAGTGAGTCTCGTATGATGTACATCATGAGGATACGGAACAACGAGTGGACTCCATGTTAGTGTCATCTAGGGAAAGATAGTGATCGGGTGCTTACCCCGGGTACTTGAGGTATCGCGGGTCGTGGATGACACGGAAGTTCCCCGGATCTTGTGGGTAAAGTGTGCAACCTTTGCAGAGTGTAAAACTATTCGAATAGTCGTGTCCACGGTCAAGGACAGTTGGGCGGTGCTGCTTAGGCTATGTCCATATGTTTCTGAAAAACAACACAGTTTAGTGGTATTGATGATGCGACTCGTGAGGGAGTCACGATGAGCTTGAGCATGAGTTGTTTATAACTCTTTCTCGATGTTGATGTCTGTAACCTCCTGGTACTTGTTGCAGACACATTCATGTCCTTGATAAATGTTGATCATACTTGCATGAGAAAAACTAGCTTTCCGCAAAAATGCCAATTCAGCAGCAGAGCCTTGCATAACTATTATCACTCTTGGGTTGCTTGCGAGTACATTCAAAGTACTCATTGGCTTGCCACTAGTTATTTAATTGACCATGCATGGAATAACCGGAGTTCGAAGAAGAATTCTTTGGAGGCGAACATGCGAACTAGGACGTTTCCCAGTCAGAATGCCTGTAGGGTTAAGGCAGATGGCATGGGTCCAAGTTGATATTGAAGATTTCCGCTGCGATGATACACTCAAGACTTGACCATAATGGTCCTACTTGTGTAAAACGGTATGTATGGATGTAAGAATCTTGTTATTCAACTTGTGTGTGTTCAGTGAGCATTGATCTCCGGGATCACTGTACACGTGCATTCGGTGATCTCGACTTATGAGGCGGGGTCCCCACAGAGATGGTATCAGAGCCATCCTGACTGTAGGAAGCCTTAGTTAGCATGGTCGTTAGTTAGGGTAAAACTATTTCCAAAACTACTACTAGTATTCAAAACTATCTATACTTCTCTTCCCTTCTCACTTTTTCAAAAACTAAGGTATACTTTCCTTATTAATCTCTTCCCCTTCAAAACCTTTGGTCGCTAGAACCCTTATGCCCCTGACCACTGGATTCCTTGTAATCCTCGTGGATAATCTAGAAGGAAGATGCCTTGCCAGACATTCACCCACATCTCCTGAACACAAGATTGGCGACATCACAACAAGATGATACCAACAGAAGATACATCCTCGAGGAATGAGGACGTGAAGACCCAGGAGATGGTGACACCCTTGACACTGCCCCAAGATGATGCAACCTTAGCCTACAATGATCAGGGCATAGGATATGCAAGATCATGATATACATGGCTAATAGAGTAACCCTGTCACTACCGTTGTTGTATCGACAACCACCAATGAATGAGAACCTAGCCATTTGGTCCGCCTCACCATAGTGAGCAGGAAAATGGTTCTCCTCATCCCCCGCTCTTGGTGTCGATGTTGTCATCAATGTAACCGACATGATGGACCTCTATTATGCCTTGATATGTCATTGCATAAAGGATTACCTACCTGGTACCATCAACGGCTTAGAAGACAAAAAGGGATCGTCGTGATTAAGAAGACAATGGAAGACCAAGTCAATGCCAGTTACGAGGAGCCACCTTCACCCCATCACTCCAACAGGCGAGAAGTTGTTGAAGACTCTTCAAGCTCAACCGGGATCGTTTCATCGAACAACTACAAGAGACGTAGCAACACCTGAGGAAAACCCGGAAGACTGCATGAGGCACAAGGCACGACTACTGAGTCCGAGAACCCCTAGGGTAGGATAAGTCGTGTACCCCCTATGCACAGTCGAATCCGTATGATGGTTCGAGTAGAACCATGACTGTGTGTTGCTTGTTTTCATTTGTTTGTGTTTTGATATAGGTCGCACTTTTGCCCTAGGCAACAAGTATACGACTATATCACCTTCCTTACCTTGCTTCTTCTGTTTTTCCCTTTTTGCACCTGTTTGTTTTCACTTGCACTATAGAACCCCCTTTAGGCATTCCCCTCCTCTATGCTACTTTTCCCTCTCATCTCTCTCCTCAACTGAAGACCGGCAAGGTAAGCTACACCAAGGATTCTACTTCGACAACCAACTAGCACTAGAGACTTTTGTTGCAGCATCCTCGACCAAATGCAACCCTGTAGCGTTATGTCTACTCCTCAAGATTAGAAGCCCATCCCTAGACCCTTCGAGACTTCACGATATAAGCCAAATCGAATCCTTAACCATGTGCTTAACCTACAAATTGCAAGAAAACCAATTAAGCCTCAGTAATCTTGCACAACACTGGGTTCATTATGGAACTAGTGGACGTAATCAGCAAGCACATTTTCATCCTAATATAGCACAAGAATTGACGATGCCACAGGAAAGACCAGTTTGACGATATAGGAATGGAGGACGAATGACTTGATGAGTTTATATCAATGAGTCTGAGGAATCATCTGAGACTATTTGATGGATTATGAGGCTTTCATATTGGTAGATGAACTTGGTGGGATCATGGTTATAGATTAGCATAGCTTTCATTACCCCTGAGTAAATTGGATTTATAGAACTATTATGATCGCAAGCTGAAACTCCTGGAAGTGCAAGGTTTTGACTTGATTAGATGACACTGATAGGAGACAGTTGATATTACGTAAATAACTTGAGGGAAACATGTAGGATTCCTTGTTGGACAAGAGGTTTGGATTTAAAAAGGTGATCCTAGTTGAGTATAGATGCTGAGTAAGCCTGCAGGATTCAGAGTAAATTGGATTTAGACTGATGATCTTGATTGTGATACCATGTTTCTCAATGGACAATAAACTAGGAGATTGGAATTGATTTAAGGATCTATATAAGCTGGAGGTTGGAAGTTACTTGTCCATGATAATGGAAATTGGTGGACTGACTATAGTAGAGATAGCCTTTTCAAGTATTGGGGATTATAAGGACTTTAGGAGATCATGTGGAACACCAGCATAGGCGTTGGATTTGTAGAATTAATGGATTACATAGTGATTAATGGAAGTTAATAGGTTGTTGGATTTGATTCATAGAAAGGAAAAAAGATTTGGGAGTGGCATACGATGTGTTTCCTTAGGATAGAGATGCACTAGCATGGACCTTGGAGGAATAGGATGAGCACTTGGGTTGTCACGTTCAAGCTTAGCAGCTTGTTTGTTCTACCCATGGATTTTTAGGGGTAGGCATACATATGAGTTAGGAGGTTGTAGACATATATGATTTTGTTAGACCTTCTCTCGAGAGTCATGAGGAATAATAATAGCATGGGTAATGATTGGAGCTGACCTACACGAGTTGGTACTTGCAGTGGTATAAGGTGATCTGTTTGGAGGACTAGATAGCACAATTGGCATCTCAGAAACTGTGCTCAAGGATGGGATGATAAACATTCACTCGCACACTAGAATCCTTGAAACCCTTAAGCCTTACCAAGCCACATCATGGTCTGATCCTGACCTTGGGCTTTGGCTCTAGATCGATAAGACATGGCCAATACTCACCCGTGACCATCACCAATGCCTCAGCCCACTTACGTACCCCATAGACTTCATGGAGTGCTTGGAAAAGTTAGTTGTCATCTTTCTTTGATGACATACCTGTCTACCCGAAGACGGAAGAAGAATCGTTGAAGCTGGTCAAGGAACATCTGAAGATCGTCATGTCTAGGAGGAAGAACTACACCAACCACTATCGTCAAGAAGTAAACATCCGCGTCGAAGACCAGGTGTATCAGCAAGCCACTTCTCTCAAAGGAACCAAGCATTTCCATGCCAAAGGGAAGCTTACACCAAGATTTAACAATCCCCTCAGAGGTCACTGCAAGACGATGGATAGACGGCTACCAGCTAGAGTTACCACCCGAGTTACCCACTGGGCATAATGTTTCCACATGACACAACTCCGGGAGTGTTTCCGACTTCCTAGCTAGCCGATCACTAATAAGGACATCGATCATCAAGCCATCGACCCCCAGCCCAAACGGACCTACGTGAGAAACCCCTTAGCAACCTAGATCAAGCCGAACGTCATACACGGAGCCACACCATCAAGTACCTCAAGGTTCAATGGAGCACCACACGGAAGCAGAAGCATTATGAGGACGTGAAGACTGCCCCGCATCTAAGTTCCGTATTTCTCTCCGCGCCTAGTTTGGGAATCTCGGGGACGAGATTCTTGTAAGGGGGGTAGGTCTGTCACACCCTGATTTTCATGGCACAACACTTAAGCTAATAAATCATGATAAATTGTGGTTTGACAAAAACTTTTCAGTGTTTTGGACTTTGCCTTGATTGGATTATGTCTGTTGTTTGCAAGTGCTCTAAAAATCAAAATAAATCCTCGAACTCCCATACTTCATCTCCTTGATCCAAAACCTTGCCCAATGATCATGCCATGTGTATAGTATAGTGTAGAATTTTCTTACAAAATTAATTTGGCCAAATAGTATTTTCAAAAATTAGTTTTTCAAAAACCCCTAAATTGAGGTTTGCACTACAAGTACTTAATTAAGGGCAGTAAAAACCTTTCCAAAAATATATTAGGCTCCTATTAGATATAGGATACCCAGAAACCAAAAAAATATAATTTTAAAAGTTATTTTCCTATTTTATTTAAAAGCTTTCTCTTAAGGCCAGGAATGGTCTTTAATAGGGAAAAATTATTTTATTGTTTTACAAATATTTGAAAAAAATCAGGGAAACTCAGTGGGCATATATTTCCTATATATAAGAGTTTCAACACATGGTCATGTTCAAAATATTGGACAAAACCTCCCAAAACCATTTCTGCCAATTTCAAGGATTTGAAATATTTCTACAGGAAATATTTTCATAAAAATCCAAGAAAATTCCATCATGTCACAAATGCCCTATTTGGTGATCTTGCCAAGTCTCATGTCTTGTAGAACAACATAACATCATAAAATACCCTCAAAACCATTTCTGTCCATTTTGAAGTTTGAACAACTTTACATTGCCAAACATTTCCAAATGTTCCCCAACCTTGTGAACATGCTCAAATGTTCTAATTATTCATCTAGACAAAGTGCCACAAGTTGGAGAACAAGTTAACTTGATCAAAGTGCCCCAAAACCCTTCCTGTCCAGAACCAAATTTGAACAACTCTACATTGGCAACTTTCTCCTTTTGATCTCAACTTTTGTGGACATGTTCAGAACCTCAAATGATGACACTACACCAAGTGGTGCATCAAGGAGAAGTTATTTGATCAACTAGATCTACACAAGTTCATTTCTGCCAATTTCTAGGGTTTACAAAAGTTGCATTGGCAACTTTGCCCAAATGAGCTCAAAATGGGTGGAAGGCCCTAATTACATGTGCCATTTCACCCTGTGGAGCCTCATGACAAATGGAAATCATCTTATTGCCCAAACCAACATCAAACACCTTCTCGCAGAATCTCAAAAATTCATGTTTTAACCCCTTCCACTAATCTCCAAGAGTTCTCCTTTTTACCACAGCCCCTCCTAGTCCCCCTCTACCTCTGGTGTGCTTCCCTGCCCGAGAGGCAATGATGAATGGGGGCAGGCATACATTTTTCTTCTATGGACATCCACTTTTTCCTCCCTTCCTCATCTCTCTCTCACTCCTGGCAAGTCCCAGGGCATCCAATGCCTTTTCCACATTGTTTACTCCCCCCTGCAGCTTCCAGACACAAGTGGGCGCGCAAGTGCGCGCGTAAAAGCTGCGGATGCCGGCCAAAGACGCGCTCTGGAGCACGTAATCGCGCTCCCGACCGTTGACGCGGCGCTCCCGTCCACCTCGAGCCTCCCCCCTCGCGCCAATCGAGGTGCCTCTGCGTCCGTTACACGCCACGGCCTGGTCCCCCTTCTCTTTCTCCCTCCTGCTGCCTCCTCTCGCACGCGCACCGGCCGCCCGAGGGCTCCAATGGGCAGGCTCACACGCGCGATGCCTCTGACTCGTCCCCGCGCCCTCTTTTCTCTCCCTTGACCTGGACCACGCCTACGAGCACCTTAGACATGCCCCGAAGCGCTCGTTTGGCCCCTGGCAACGCCCTGGGCTGTGGCCGTGAGCTCCGCCCACGGTGCTCCTAGCCGCGCCCATATGAGGCTCTTACGAGCTCTCCTCTCCACTCCATTTGTCCCCTCTCCCTCCTAGAAGCATCCTCGACCCAGCCAACCCTGTCGCCGAGCCCTCCGTCGCCCACCATGGCCGGAGCCGAGCCGCCGGGCTCCACTTAAATTCACGCGCACCACTCCTCCTTCTCCCCTCTAGACCACTCCAGCGCCCCCTCACTACCACCGCCAACTCGCCCTGCACTTCATTCCCTCCTCCTCGCGCGTGCCACACAGTCCCAAACCTCGCCGACGGCCTCCTCCGCGGCCACCCAAGCCATCGCTGCTCCAGCCCTCCAAGGGATGGGTGCAGCACACGGATGGGTGCGGCGTGGCCCCCTGAGCACGCCGGTGGGCGGAGCGTCGCCGGAGATGCTCTGTAGCCCCGGCAATCACCGACGGAAGCCGCTCCTCCTTGTGGCCAGAGCACGCGCGGGAGATGGGAGACGACCTGTCGCTGGGGCCCGCACGTCAGCGACCCAGCAAGCGGGCCCGTCCGTTTTAAGTGGAAACGGCTTTGGCCGGATCCGCCTCCCCTGCGTGAAGGCGCACCCCCGTGAAGCCGCCTTCGACGTGGCCTCCCAGCGGGCGCGCGCGAGAGGCTGGGCCAGGCCTAGTGCACTGCCCCGCTAAGTCTCGCCCTGTGCGCAGGATAAGGGTAAAACCCTTTCCCTTTTCTTTTTCTTTTTTCTGTAAACTTGTAAAATCCACAAATAATGCAAATGATATCCAAATTTGATGATTCAAATTTCTAGTGACTCTATAAATCATTGTCTACCTGTTGGTGCAACATGCACATTTTTCCAGAGACTTCTTCTTCACAAACATTCATCAAAATCTTGTTTTTCCATTTCTGTAGTGAACTTTAGAAAATCAGAGAGAGCCCATTTTTGATCCAAATTCCATGATTCAAATTCCCAGATGTTTATAAATTCAAAACTTAATTTTTGGACATTTTAACTAATAGTTTCTGTACAACCTCAAATAAGGTCTAATTCTTCATGTATAGCCAACTTTGCAAATTCATAGGAAAATTATTTGAACTCCAAATCCAGTGAAACCAACTCCTAGATGCTTCTAAAATCATGGTTTGTTAAATGGGTGCCTTTGCTCATTTTTCAAAAATATATTTCTATACACTTCTTGCAAATCCATAAACCCCTTGATTCCATCATATTGAAATGTTCAGAAATAACCGCTGATCCAATTCCAATGAAACCACTCTGGTTATTCCTCATATAACCAGAGATGTCCCATAAAAGTCAAATCCATATTTTTAGAGAACTTTTATTTCCTGCCTTGTTGTGTTGCCTATTATGGTTGCTTTCGATGATAGTTAACGAAGTAGACAGAATGCTCGGAGTTGGACCAGAGATATTTGAAGACCCTGAAGACTTTGTTAAAACAGGCAAGCAGCCCTTTGACCATGATGAACCTTTTTACATCATAATAGCATTTTCGTTGCTTCACTGAGTGCTTGATATACTTTGAATGGCAACCTTGCTAGGCTTGCCTCCGTTGCATTCCCCGTTGATACTTGCATTGTTCATGACTCTACCCTTGTTTAGAGTTGTGTTGTTGGGTTGTAGAAATATGCTATAGTATATGGCTACGCAAAGTGGGTCAGGGTTATGCATGGAAAGAAACAAGTGTGGTTTGGCATACTTGCAAATAGCCCCAGTGGGAGCCACTAAAGCCCCTGGGAGATGATGATGATCTAGGTCACTACTTGGTGGAGAGGTAGTGTACCGAGGCTTGATGAATTGTTGTTTACAGAGACGGATTAGATTTAAGATTTGTTGACTGTCCCAACCTTACATGCGCAACCACTCTACCCTTATATGGGAAAGAGCATTATTGATTACCTAGGCCGATACTAGCTTGGAGCCCGCATTACTAGTGATGGGAGAGTTGGTGCTCTCTCTCGGGACGGGGTCGTGCCAGGTAGGGCGGCCATGACTGTTTTTACAGGCCACGGGATACACCGTTGTGTCCCCTCTCGGAAGTTACGATCTTGAGTGAGTTTCATATGATGTACATCGTGAGGATACAGAACAACGAGTGGACTCCATGTTAGTGTCGTCTAGGGAAAGATAGTGATCGGGTGCTTACCCCTGGTACTTGAGGTATCGCGGGTCATGGATGACACGGAAGTTTCCCGGATCTTGTGGGTAAAGTGTGCAACCTCTGCAGATTGTAAAACTACTCGAATAGCCGTGTCCACAGTCAAGGACAGTTGGGCGGTGCTGCTTAGACTATGTCCATATGTTTCTCAAAAACAACACAATTTGGTGATATTGATGATGCGACTCATGAGGGAGTCACGATGAGCTTGATCATGAGTTGTTTATAACTCTTTCTCGATGTTGATGTTTGTAACCTCCTGGTACTTGTTGCAGACACATTCATGTCCTTGATAAATGTTGATCATACTTGCATGAGAAAAACTAGCTTTCCGCAAAAATGCCAATTCAGCAGCAGAGCCTTGCATAATTATTATCACTCTTGGGTTGCTTGTGAGTACATTCAAAGTACTCATTGGCTTGCCACTGGTTATTTAATTGACCAGGCATGGAAGAACCGGAGTTCGAAGAAGTGTTCTTTGGAGACGAACATGCGAACTAGGACGTTTCCCAGTCAGAATGCCTATAGGGTTAAGGCAGATGTCATGGGTCCAAGTTGATATTGAAGATTTCCGCTGCGATGATACACTCAAGACTTGACCATAATGGTCCTGACCATAATGGTCCTACTTGTGTAAAGCGGTATGTATGGATGCAAGACTCCTGTTATTCAGCTTCTGTGTGTTCAGTGAGCATTGATATCTGGGATCACTGTACACATGCATTCGGTGATCTCGACTTATGAGTCGGGGACCCCACACTATGGTGTTGATGTAGAAGCCCTCCGTGGTCGATTCCCCCTCTGGCGGAGCGCCGGCGAAGGCTGCAAGATGGGATCTCGCGGATACAGAAGGTTACGGCGGTGGAAATTGTTTTTCGGTGGCTCCCTGGATGTTTTCGGGGTACGTGGGTTTATATAGGAGGAAGAAGTAGGTCAGTGGCCGCCCGAGGGGCCCACGAGACAGGGGGCGTGCCCTCCACCCTCGAGGTCGCCTCGGCTGGTTCTTGGCTTACTCCAAGTCCTCTGGATCATGTTCGTTCCAGAAATCATGCTCCCGAAGGATTCATTCCGTTTGGACTCCGTTTGATATTCCTTTTCTTCGAAATACTGAAATAGGCAAAAAAACAGCAATACGGGTTGGGCCTCCGGTTAGTAGGTTAGTCCCCAAAAAGATATAAATGTGTAAAATAAAGCCCATAAACATCCAAAAGGTGTAATATAATAGCATGGAGCAATCAAAAATTATAGATACATTGGAGATGTATCAAGCATCCCCAAGCTTAATTCCTGCTCGTCCTCAAGTAGGTAAATGATAAAAACAGAATTTTTGATGTGGAATGCTACCTACCATAATTCTCAATGTAATTTTCTTTATTGTCGCATGAATGTTCAGATCCAAGTTATTCAAAATAAAAGTTCATATTGACACAATAAATAGTAATACTTCAAGCATACTAATCAAAGCAATCATGTCTTCTCAAAATAACATGGCTAAAGAAAGTTCATCCCTACAAAATCATATAGTTAGTCTATGCTTCATTATCGTCACACAAAAATGTTCCCAAATTCTACACCCCCGGTGACAAGCTAAGCAATTGTTTCATACTTAAATAATCTCAAACTTTTTCAAGTTTCACGCAATACATGTGCATGAGCCATGGATATAGCACTATGGGTCGAATAGAATATGATGATGGGGACTGTGTGGAGAATACAAAAAGAAGAAGAAAGTCTCACATTGACGAGGATAATCAACGGGCTATGGAGATGCCCATCAATTGATGTCAACATGAGGAGTAGGGATTGCCATGCAACAGATGCACTAGAGCTATAAATGAATGAAAGCTCAACAAATGAGGAGTAGGGCATTTTGAGGAAGCCCATCGTAGGAATATACAAGCCAAGTTCTATAATGAAAAATTCCCACTAGTGTATGAAAGTGACAACATATGAGACTCTCTATATGAAGAAAATGGTGCTACTTTGAAGCACAAGTGTGGAAAAAGAGATAGTAACATTGCCCCATTTTTATTTTTTTTATTTTTTTCTTTTGCTTTTCCTTTTTTTTGGGTCTTTCTTTTTTTTCTTTTGGCCTATCTTCTTTTTTTCTTCTTTTTTTTGGCCTTTTTTTTATTTTGGCCTTTCTTTTTTTCTTTTTGGGGACAATGCTCTAATAATGAAGATCATCACACTTTTATTGATTTACAACACATCAATTACAACTCGAAACTAGAACAAGATATGACTCTATATGAATGCCTCTGGTGGTGTACCGGGATGGTGCAATGAATCAAGAGTGACATGTATGAAAAATTATGCAAAGTGGCCTTGCCACAGATAAGATGTCAACTACATGATCATGCAATGGCAATATGACAAAAGTAATGCGTGTCATGATGATAAACGGAACGGTGGAAAGTTGCATGGCAATATATCTCGGAATGGCCATGGAAATGCCATAATAGGTAGGTATGGTGGCTATTTTGAATAAGATATAAGGAGGTTTATGTGTGATAGAGTGTATCATATCATAGGGTTTGGATGCACCGGCGAACTTTGCACCAACTCTCAAGGTGAGAAAGGGAAATGCACGGTACCGGAGAGGCTAGCAATGATGGGAAGGTAAAAGTGCATATAATGGTCTCAACATTAGTCAAAATAACTCATATACTTATTGCAAAAATTTAGAAGTCATCAAAAACCAAGCACTACGCGCATGCACCTAGAGGGATAGATTGGTAGGAAAAAACCATCGCTCGTCCCCGACCACCACTCATAAGGATGCACAATCCAAGGACACTTCATGTTTCAAATTTGTTACACAACTTTAACCATACATGCATGCTATGTGACTTGCTAACTTCAACACAAGAATTCTTTAAATTCATAATCACACAACTAGCATGACTTTAATATCACTACCTCCATATCTCAAAACAATTATCAAGTATCAAATTGATCATAGCATCCAATTCACTTCCTATGATAGTTTTTATTATACCCAACTTGGATGACTACCATTCTAGGACCAATTTTATAACCATAGAAAATACCATGCTGTTCTAAGAGACTCTCAAAATAATATAAGTGAAGCATGAGAGACTAGCAATTTCTACAAAATTAAGCCACCACCATGCTCTAAAAGATATAAGTGAAGCACTAGAGCAAAAAATATCTAGCTCAAAAGATATAAGTGAAGCATATAGAGTATTCTAATAAATTTCAATCAAGAGGGCTTCTCCAAAAAGGTGTGTACATCAAGGATTATTGTGGTAAACTAAAAAAGCAAATACTAATATCATACACGATGCTCCAAGAAAAACACATATCATGTGGCGAATAAAAATATAGCTCCAAGTAAAGTTACCAATGAACGAAGACGAAAGAGGGGATGCCTTTCGGGGGCATGTGACACTCCAAAAATTTTGTGATTTTGTTTTCAGGAAGAGCCTTGCTTGGTTTGAAAGAAGGTCATTTAAACCCTTCCTAAAAACCATCTTCTAAGTTTGCCCTCTCAAAAAAAATCCTTTCCTTGGATTTAGTTTCTTTTAAAAAGAAAACCCTTTTAGTTTTGGGATTTTATTTGGTTTTTATCCTTTCTAAATTTTACCATGCCTCCTATGGTAAAATTTTCCCAAAAACCCCTCCTCCCACTTTGGTACAACCCAAACATTCTGTCCAAACTAATAAAATCAACTTTTGGATTTTATTCCAATTATTTCTCCTCCCAAAATAATTCTGTCTTTCCTTTTGAGCCTAGGTGGATTGCAAAGAAAGTACCCTAATGCTTTTGACTTTTGACCTCAACTCAACACCCCTGGATAGTCCTTTGTACCCACAAACCAGAACCATCTTGATCCACTCTTCTCCTGTTCAAATATTTCAAATTTCACTCACTGCAACTTTGGACCAGATTTGCCAAATTTGGTGAAATTCATATCTACACCTCTCCAAAAATTCCACAAATATTCATGCAGCCTCCAGATGCAATGAGAGACCCCTCCACCAAAAACCAGCTCAGGAAAAAATCCCTACATGCCTAGATCATTCTATCGAACACCTTGCATGCACTGTTTCTGTTCATCTTCAGTTAAGTTCAGAGTTTCAGTGTCGATTTTCGTCAGAATTCAGTCACATGCTCACAGTGCACTTGGCACGTTGCTCACAGCCTAGCTTGCTTGTCCGGAGCCTCACACACACGCTTGGTGCCTTCCTAGCGTTGGTGGCGCCCTGGCCCGCCTACGCCAGCGTGCTTTGCGGCGGCCGAATCACCGTAGCGGCCGACAGGGAGCAGAATGGCGGCATAACGCCGTTCGGCGCCGCCCAAACCCCCTGGTGGCTCCGTGTGGCCATTTCCTTGCCAGCGCACGCATGCAGCATCGTCGCCGTGACGCGGCACGCACAGAGCGTGCTCCCTGCCGCTGACGGATCCGCACCGCCCCGTTCCGTCGAGCTCCCCCTAAGAAACCAAATCCCGACGCGGTTAGCACCTAAACGGAACCAGGAGACACCCACGACGACGCTCAACCTCTGAACCCGCCCGTGCAACCGCAGCGCCGCCATAATCACCTCGCCGGAGAACCCCGTTCTCGGCAACCACCTCGGGGCGGCTATATATAGCACCCCGAGCTTTCTCTCACCCCCGCACGACTCCACCACCTCACCAGACCCCGCCCAGCCACTGAACGAGCCTCGAGGGGCCTTTCCTCCTCGACTCCGGCCACCTCCGTCCGCCTCGGGCTTCGGCATCATTCACTCTGGTGAGGTCATCTCCGGCGCCCTAACCTCGTCAGATACCTTCTCATGCTATCGCGAGTCTAACCCCCTCCCCAATTCCACCTCCGCAACTCTCTTCGACGAGTTCCACGACCACCCGAATCACCGTCCGCCGGAGCAAGCGTCGCTGCCGACGTGCTACTCGCCGGCGACCACCACCACCTCCCATAGACGCGGAATGGCGCCCTGAACATGGAGGTACTCTCCGATCTCCCTGCCTCGCCGTGGATCGCCGCCGGCGACCACCGCGGCTCTCGGGCGCCGACGAGCCCCGACTCCCTCGTTTGGAATTTCAAACCTGACGGGTGGGACCCGCCCGTCAGCCTATCCTTTGTTTTTTTTGAATCAATTACTGAAAGCGTACTTTGAGAAATACGCTTTCACTTTGAACCGTTTTTCTGGATTTTTCTGCAAAGCCCCCTGGAAGTTTTCTGTTTCATTACAGATGGGTCCTTGGGTTAAAACCCTTATAACTTTTTAACAGAAAGGAATTTTTGAGTGATTCTTTTTCTGTCCTCTTCAAATTTTTGTCTAGTTTTTTATCATATTTATTTGAAAAATATTTGGAACACTTTTTAGTACACTCACAGTATTTATGTTGCGTACGTATTTTTCTTATACCATAGATACCGGAGGAGGTGACGGAGCTGCAAACTTCGCACAGTTAGACTCCGACTACTCCGAACCAGGCAAGCATGTTTGAAATCTTGATATGGTGAGTGTTGTTGCATGTTTGCATTGTAGTATGGTCATGTCATGTTTAGGAACATCACTTTAAATGTTATGTTACATGCCCATAATCGGAAAGTAAGCATTATGTTGTTGGATACATGTTTGCATAGCCATGTGTTGGCATGAGGATGGGTAAGATGGCAGTGTTGTGACATGCCAGTCTTATGCCATATTATTTGACTTTCCTGTCATCGTGAAACAAATCACATTTCCATTCATTCCTTCCTACTATCACATGTTTTCCGAAAGGAATATGGCATATTAAGTTGCAAATCGTTTTCCTGGTACACACCAAATATAGAGGCCGGGGTGAGGGTTCCATGGCCCTGGATTAAAGCCCGTCATCCGGTCAGGGGGCATGGGTGTTTCCGGTTGGGACCGAGAGGGGGGCACCCCTTAGAGTGCGCGTATAGAAATTTGATCCCATGCTATTCGAGGTTGTGGCCTCCCCATCTCAAAGTTTTTCTTGGACGTTGTCCAGGGTGATTCCTGGCATCGTGAGGTGAAATGGGTGTGTACTAGTTAAATGTGTTTCTACTTAAATACCGTAAACGGAACTAGTCCTTCGTGACTACGGAAATCTGTTGGCTGTGGTCAGTTCATCCAAACTCTGCAGAGTCCTAAACCTTTCAATTATCTTGTACTTTGTTCAAGTACTATATTCATCTTATCTTGTAAGGTATCAGCCTCAGTGACAAAACTCCGGTGGGATTTATGTGTGAGAAATCCGGTTGAAAGATTATTCTCGTGGATGGACCAATCTTGTTATTTACATTTATTACAAGCCCTGTCTGCGATGTCGCTCAGACGTCCGACGGTGGCAGACCTGTTATTTACTTTTGTGATAGGCCCTATCTGTGATGTCGCCCAGACATCCGATTGTGGCATTTCTTTTAAAGCCCTTTATGTGATGTCGCCCAGACGTCCGACTATGGCATTTCTTTTAAAGCCCTTATGTGATGTCGCCTAGACGTCCGACTGTGGCATTTCTTTTAAAGCCCTTTATGTGATGTCGCCCAGACGTCCGACTGTGGCATTTCTTTTAAAGCCCTTTATGTTATGTCGCCTAGATGTTCGACTGTGGCATTTCTTCTAAAGCCCTTTATGTGATGTCGCCCAGACGTCCGACTGTTGCATTTCTTTTAAAGCCCTTTATGTGATGTCACCCAAACGTCCGACTGTGGCATTTCTTTTAAAGCCCTTTATGTGGTGTCGCTAAGACGCCCGACTGCGGCATTTCTTTTAAGCCCTTTATGTGGTGTCGCTTAGACGCCCGACTGCGGCACGCATTTTATTTATTTACCTTTCGAGGCGTCGCTCCAGACACCCGATCGGTTTTCAGTTATTTATTTTATTTATCAAGTCCTACAATATTACCGTTGTTATATGAGCATCATCCTTTGTCCATGACGCATTCATGCACTCATTGATTATATCTTTTGTCCGAACTATCTTGCGAGTACTTTCAAGTACTCACCCGGCTTGTTGATTTGGCCAGATGTTGATGAAGGCGATCTCATGGATGAAGAGTTTGATAGCGAGTCCGGCGCCTAGAGGAGTCCCAGTCAGTCCCGTGCGATCCTGTCTTGGTCATTGTATTATCCGCTTCCGCAACCCCGAAATAAATTCATCGAGCCACACCTCGACGCTCCATGAGCTGCCAGTAGAAGTCAAGTTATCCACCACCACTTTTCCTGGAGCTAGTAGGATGCCACCACACCCTTGTGTCATAACCGCCCATATGTAAGATATTGGCGAGTTTGTAATAAATTGTTGAGCAGCCTCAACTCAACCCTGTAATATATTTGATGCTACTGGTTCTCTGTTTATCAAGCTTTTGCCTACCAGAAAGGATGACTTTTCCTATACTGGGTTTAAAAGATCGGTTTTATCAATAAACATTTTATTGAAAAGCCGGTCATGACAGGGCATCCCCAAGCTTAGGCTTTTGTCTATTCTTGAATATCTTGGGGTGCCTTAGGCATCCCCAAGCTTAGGCTCTTGCCACTCCTTATTCCATAGTCCATCAAATCTTTACCCAAAACATGAAAACTTCACAACACAAAACTCAACAGGAAATCTCATAAGCTCCGTTAGTGAAAGAAAACAAAACCACCACATAAGGTACTATAATGAACTCATTCTTTATTTATTTTTGTGTTAAACCTAATGTATTCCAAGTTCTCTATGGTTCATACCACTTAATACTAGCCATAGATGCATCAAAATAAGCAAACAACACACGAAAGGCAGAATCTGTCAAAAAACAGAACAGTCTGTAGCAATCTGTAACTAACGCAAACTTCTGGAACTATAAAAATCCTACCAAAATAGTAAGTCCTGGGATATTGCTCTATTGATCAGCAGCCAAAATAATCAACGCCAAAGCACGTTTCTGTGATTTAACAAAACTACTTTCATGCGTGCAAAGTTTCTGTTTTTCAGCAGAATCAAATTCCGATCACCATAGGTTATCCTATAGGTACTACTTGGCACAAACACTAATTAAAACATAAAAACACATCTAAACAGAAGGTATATGCAATATTTATTACTAAACAGAAACAAAAACAAAAAAAACACAAATAAAATTGGGTTGCCTCCCAACTAGCGCTATCGTTTAACGCCCCTAGCTAGGCATAAAAGCGAAGATGGATATAAGTAGTGCCATTTTTAACTTTTAGTTTTTTAGCGGAGTCATGCTCTAATCCGGGAGTTTCTTTACGTTTCCCTTCATACTCGGAAATCTTTAGATCTAAGGAATCCAACCGCTTATTGCAAAGAGTAATCAACATGTTAATGCGGTGAAGATTTCCGCTAACACTTTTAAGAGGCTCAAGAGACTTTTGTAAAAAAAATTGTTACTTCGCAAATCTTTCCAAATACTTTTGTTTCTTCTTGGGTAGGATGTGATCCCCCATTTTGAGGTAGTGTTCCCACTATTCCCTCTATAATTTCATGCGCACTACTAGGATCAATTTCAATAAAGTTTCACTTGGCAATGCAATCCAAGAGTTTTCTATGCGACATATTTAGCCCAACATAAAAATTGCGAAGTAAAATTCTAAAATTCACCTCTAGGGTGCAATTGCGATAAGATTCCATCATCCTATACCAAGCATCTTTTAAGTTTTCTCCTTGCCTTTGCTTGAAGTGAAGAACTTCAAACTCGGGAGACATACACTACAAAAAAAATACACTTCCATGATGATACGTGTTTGTCATAGTAGGTCGCGTTTTTTGTCATGCATGTACATCCATGACAAATTTATGAGAGAATCAAGATAGTCATACATGTGCTGTCGTAGAAGTGTTCGATGACATTACCAAAATTATCACCACGGAAGTGTCCACTTCCATGATGATAAATCGCGCGTCACAGAAGTGCTTTCATCAAGGGTGACCGACACGTGGCATCCACCATAACGGAACGCCGTTAAGCTATTGGGTCGGGTTTTGGATCCGATAACCCGTTAACATCCCCGACCAATGGGGATTTTCCACGTGTAAAATCATCATTGGCTGGAGGAAACACATGTCGGCTCATCATTGGGACAGATGTCATCCACTCATTGGACGGAAGGCGCCTATGATACGTCGTCACGTGGCACGACCAATCAAGTTTAAATGGGCTGGCCCAACTAAAGGCCCACAAGATTTTGCGGCTCATAATGGGATGGCCCAGTTAAAAGCCCACGAGATTCTGCGGACTATAATGGGCTGGCCCAGCTAAAGGCCCACAAGATTTTGCGGGCCATAATAGGCCGGCCCAGGTAAAGTCCCACAAGATTTTTGTGTGCCATAATGGGCCGGCCCAGGTAAAGGCCCACAAAATTCTTGCCGATCATAATGGGCCGGCCTAGCTAAAGGCCCACGAGATTTCGCTGCCATTAATGGGCCGGCCCAGCTGTAGGCCCACAAGATTTTGAGGACCCTAGTAGGCCGGCCCATTAATTGGTTGCCATGTTTTGGGCCAAATGCCGACACATAATTGATCCGGTCCATTAATGGCCTGCCACGTTCCGGGCCTAGTAATGGCCCATATAAGATCCGGCCCATTAAAAGCCTTCCACTTTCTGGGCCAAATCACGGCCCAGATCAGGTCCGACCCTTTAAGAGGCTTTGGGCTCAATTATGGCCCATATCAGATTCGGCCCGTTGACTGGACGCTATGCTTTTGGGCCCACTTGCTAAAGGCCCATTTAGTAATTCAGCCTGATATTAGTTTCGGCCTGTTAAGGTCCCATTTAACATTTCGGCCCTATATTAATTTCGGCCTGTTAAAAGCCCGTCATATAGTTGGGCCTAACTATGGCCCGGTTTGCATCCGGCCTGCTTGCAGCCGATATCTGATTGGGCCAAACAAGGACCGAGACAACTTTGGCCTGTTAAAAGCCCGTGAATTGATTCGCACAATCATGGGTCGGGGTCCATTTCGGGCTGCCGCCGGCCCATGAGCTATTCGGCACGTTTCAGGCCCAGCCTACTTCTCAGCCTCCTAAAAGCCCATTGAGTTTTCTTGCGAAAAGAGGGCTGGGGGTTACTCGGCCTATTAAAGGCCCGAATCTACTAGTGGGCCTTTGACGGGGCCCATGATGCGGATCATACATCGTGATTGCATGACGGCCCGATTATGTACCGTAATTTTATGATTTGGCCGGTTTACTGCAAAGACAAGATATATATACAGTAAAATAACTACAACATCGTGACTAAGAAAAAACCTAGACTATACAATAAAGAAATTATGGCATATTACATCCAATGGGTATCAAAGTTCGCCACTATGATAATAAAGCACAAGCAGACAGCAGATTACATACACTAGGCATCAAAGATCGCCACCAGTGCAAATAAACATGCCAACAAAATAATATACAAAACCGACCGCACTTCAATAGAGTTCAAGAAAGGTTACCCTGCTGGGGAGCTGCAGCGCAAGCAGCTGAGCAAGATGATGAGACTACGCTTGTTCAACACTTATATCTTCCTCACTCTAAAAGATAAACAAGCAGACAGATGACAGGTTTTGCACATAAAAGTATTAGTGCTGACAACTCATCACATTTCTTACTAGCGAATAAAGTGACACCGTTTAATTGCACTAACACAATATGGTATTGTTCAGGTCAAGACATGGCAGGAATTGACATTGTGAAGGAGTTGGTAGCTTCACAACACCACTGGATTATAGATCAAGAACTCATAAGTATCAATGGTTAGTGTGCTGTCAATTTATGCCATTTCAGATTGGCAAATAAAGATGTGGTTTACATAATAGTAGAATGATATGACATTGTTCATAGTGAAGACATTGCAGAATATGACATTGTGCTGTAGTGGGTAGGTTCACCACACCACTGGATTACGGATGAAGAACAGAAGCATACATGCAGTGCAAAAGAAGATCACTTGCTTTGTATAGTTTAATTTACATGGTAGGAAGAAGGAACTTTGTTGTACAACTGAAAACTTAAATTGAGAAGGACAAACTTTTGTTTATGAACTACATAATAAACTTTAAACATGCAATTTGATGCAAACACCAAAAATAAACAGTTGTTGCAGTCATGCCTAACCAAATATGCACAACAAAGTTTGAAGGCTTGAGAAGGACAAACTTACATTACTGGTGAAGACAGGCTCTATAAAGCCCTTGTCCATGCTGATGGGGGGCAATTCAAGAAGTTTAGCACATAATGTTCTTCATAAGCATTGCCTTTATTCTACATTTTGTGAAGAGTAAATATAGATGTGATAATATACGAAAAAATGGAGAATATTTAAGATAAGATGAAGAGTGATGCTACATAACCAAGTAGCTATAAATGTATGTGCAGCGATACAGGCAAAAGGCACAGCCAAGAGCAATGCACAGCTAAACTTCTTCAGTACCAACCTTATGGTAAGAGTAAATATAGATCTGATGTGTAGAAAATGGAGGGCAAAGGAAAATAAGCTGCAGAGTGATGGTACATGAACAACTACCTGTTAATATAAGTACACTGATAAATGACAGCATGTACTTGCAAGAACAATGCAGAGCTAAAAAAATCATTGGCATTGGATATATTCTACACTAATGTGACCATTCATACATATCAGATAATTTGGAGCAAACAATCACTACTAGAAAAACCCCTACTAATGGTGCACCTATTATGGCAATTAATGGCGCATCTGTGGTGCGCCATTGATAGCACGCCATTATTAATTTTTACTAATGGCGCACCACCTGGTGCGCCATTAGTATCTGGTATACTAATGGCGCACCTCGGGTGCGCCATTAGTATATGCCAGGGTGCGCCATTAGTATGCCTCCCAGGGGCCATGTTGTCAGGACCCCGACTCGATGCCACATCGATCTAGCATGTAACACCTCATATCACTTTGCGGCCTCACGCACGGTATCCCCACGGGTGTCGCCTCACTTTTGCCCGGGACCGTTTGCGCATTTTGGCACATGTATATGATGGTGTCGCTAGCATCCATATGATAAAGAGCCCGGGCTGACATGGCTAGTCGTAAACCCAAAGTGGCACTAACTTACAGGGACAGGCATCCATGACCCAGCATCGAACGTGTCGGTCATCAGCGAGTGAATCCAGGCTGTAGCACTGGGCTAACAGGACTCCGGTGAACCGGGCTGTAGCGGGCTAGCAGGACTCCGGTATTCATCGCGTGACATTTCCCCGAAGGGACAGACACAGGATCGAAGAAGGACACATGCCGGCCAACCTAAGTGTTCCGGAGCAGTAGCAAGCTACCAGGGCTCAGTGGAAGCACTAGGAGACATTTCCCGGTAAGAGAGTCTACTAAGGATAAATAACTAGATAGTCAGATCCCACACATAGCAGTACACGTTACACGTACGCATAACATGCAAGTGTGTGCTGTACAACATGGCATCACAGCATAACTCAACAACTCAAATAGATAAAGACTCAGAAGAGCCATCACAGCATTATTACAAACAGGGGTCACATGACCCAACAGTCAGAGCAATCAAGCAACAAGCGGAAGCATTACATGTCTGGGTACAGACATCTACAAATGAAAAAGGCTGAAGAGCCTGACTATCTACAACGTCCGATCAAGATCGTAGCTGAGGTACTAGCTACTAGTCGAAGTCCACAAGAACACTAGTAAGACCGGAGTCTCCGCTGCAAAAACATAAATGAAGCAACATGAGTACAAAGGTACTCAGCAAGACTTACATCAGATCCTAGCATACATGCATTTGTGTCAAGGGGTAATGTGGAGTTTAGTTGCAGCAAGCCAGCTTTGACTCTGTGGCTATCCTGTTCTACGACTACTAGAAACTCTTGAGGTGAAACAACGTACACGAGTCCACTAATCACCATACAATACACTACTATGGATTCATCCCCGTCTCCCTACGAGAAGGCCATCCATAGCACTCACACTTGTCTTGAGCATTTTATAGTATCCACTTCAAGTTGTCTATGTACCATCTAAGCATCCAAGAAGTCCATAACCGCGGACCCGGCTATTCGAATAGATCATGTTAACCCTGTAGGGGTGTACTTCTTCACACACGCTCTCGCCACTTACCGCCATGTACACGTCATGTATCTCGGCAACCTTCAAGCGGAAGCCTGGCAAGGGTGTCGGCCACGACCTGACTAACCACACAAGACTCTAGTCCAGGTTTATCGCCTATTCGGGTTCCATCCGCAAGGAGATCCGGCCGGGGTGTCGCTTACGGCCCCAAACGATGTGTACAGGGTTCCCGAGCCCACCAACCGGGTGCCACTCGGTACACCGGGCCACGTGTGCCTAGTCTGTCCCAAGCCCACCCTGCCGGGTGCCACTTGGTAGAAAAATAGCACTACCTACAAACACCAGAAACTAGTTGCGACTCCTGGACAGAGATCAAGTTGGTTAATAAGCCGAGAGAGTCAATTAAGGATCCCAATGTTTGGTAGTATCGGGTCATTGGACAACATACATAGAACTCACCATGTACTCCTACATGGCCTCTCACCGCTACCTTTACCATATCGTGATCACACACTTCACTCTCAGCATCAAAATATATCGTGACACTCCAATTCATTCCCAATGAACCAGACCTGACACACTCTAAGCAATAGCAGGCATAGCATGGTAGGAACACATCAGTGGCTTCAATCAACTCCTACACATGCTAGTGGGTTTCAACTATTTACTGTGGCAATGACAGGTCATGCAGAGGAATGGGTTCAACTACCGCAACACAAAGTAGCAGATGAACCGTTGTTGTCCTAATGCAATAACTGAGAGCAGGAGCGAGAGAGTAGGGTTTTATCGAAATGAACAAGGGGGGTTTGCTTGCCTGGTAAAACAACAAGGGAGGCACTGCTTCACAGACAGGTACTCTGGAACGTCTCCGGAGCAGGACCTATCGAGAAGGAACGGTGCCGGCAATCAAAACACAATCACATGCAACAATATGATGCATGAACATGGCATGTAGATGTGATGCTGTTGAGCTAATGCAACTAGTGTTCAATTGGTTTGAAGTCCATTTGAACCAAAGGTTCAAATGCATTTCTAAATTAAGTCTCTTATATATGCCATAATGTCTTTTTCCATATTCAGAATGTATAAGTTGGTTTTTCATGCATGAAAATAGTACAGATGGAAATATTGCATTTTTCTGATAATTTTTCATATATAAATTATTTTAATCTGAGCTACGGTTGAATTGTTATGAATTTTTGAAGTTTTAAAACAATTTCTGGAATTTTCTGATTTAATTTAAATCCAGAAATATATATATTGCGCCAGCATGACGTCATCACTACATCAGCGGTCAACGCGGCTGTCCAGGGTCAAACCTGACGTGTGGGGTCCACACGTCAGTGACACTGGGGTTAACCCCGAGTCAAACCCGGGCTGATTAGCTTTGACTAAGCCCTGGGCCCACTGGTCAGCGTCAGTAGGTGGGGATTAGTGCCTAATTAGCAAAACCACGTCAGCCCGCCGGAGTTCTGGCCGGCGGCGACCATTAGCACGGCGGCGACTCGCCGGACTTGCGCTGCAGGCGGCGTTTGGTCGCGCGAAGACCACCGGGGCGTAGCCCGTCATCATCCGCAACCAGGGGAGCTGATGGGGGGCTGCGGGGGCGCCGGAGCTCGCCGGAGCAAGGCTCGCAGCGGCGGCCGGAGCTCGGCAACTTGCGGCCGCGGCGTTGTGGTGCACGGCAGTGGAAGCGGAGGGCTCCTACGGCCTCCTGGCGTCACCAGGAACACGGTGACGCGCGCGGGAGTGACTGGCTTGGGCTCATGCCACCGTGGCGCCATGGCCGGCGGCGAGGTACTTCGGCCGTGGTGGGGAGCGGCGCTACGGCACGGGAACGAGGGGGAGAAGAGAGGGGAAACAGGGAGATGCTCACGGCAATCACGCAGAGCAGCACAGCGGGGTCGGGGAAGACCTGATGACGGCGAATCGACGGCGGCGGACGGCGGAGCCCGAGGAGGAAGACGATGGCGATGGCCGCGATGGAGGCCGTCCGGAGGTGCGTGGTTCGACGAGGAGGTAGCCGGCGACGTGGCGGAGCTAGGGAGCGTGTCGAGAAGGCGTGGGAGAGGCGGTGGCTACGGTGATGCCCGTCGGCGGCGGCGGTGGTTCTCGGGTGAGAGAGAGAGAGCAGGGGAAGAGGAGGAGGGAGAGAGAGAGGGAGTGAGAGCGGTGCGGGGCAGCGCGTGGCTTCGTCCGATCCATCCAGAGCGACGAGGGGAGGACAGGCAAGCAGGGAGGGAGGAGGTGGCGCGGCACGGCGGTGCGCGCGCGTCGGGCACGCGTCGTTCCCCTTTCGGGGAGGTAGACGACAGAGGAGGGGGGGGGCCAGGTGGGCTGGGCCGCCTGCTGGCTGGGCCGGCCTGCTGCGGCTGGGCTGCACAGGGGGGAGCCCCAGGTAAGCCCCTCCTTCCTTTTATTTTTGTTTTCTAATTTTTCTGACATTTGTTTTGATTTAATAAAATACTAAATCAATTTATTACCTTATGCTAAATTTTTGCAGGAGCTGGATATATTATTCCAGAGCTCCTTTATAAATGGCATAATTTTTGGACCATATTTCATATATATAGAAATATATTTCCAATGCAAATATTTATCGAATTAATCCAAATGGCCAAAATAAATATCCATGAGCTCCTAAAAATATTGTTTTGATTTTTATCTCTGTCCAATATTTTCAGAGAGCAACATGAGCATTTTCTTGGACCCTTTTGGAGAAATTTTTATTTGGGTCATTTTCAAAAATGATTTTGAGGGTTCCACCAATCCTCATTTCAAATTTAAATGAAATTTAAATATGATGCACAAATGGCTAGCTAGTCTAAGTCATACCAGAGTAGGGATGTGACAACTCGCCCCCACTTGAAAGAATCTCGTCTCGAGATTCAGGGGTCGACGGAAAGAAAGTGGGGTACTCCAGTCGAAGACGATCTTCTCGCTCCCAAGTAGCTTCTCTCTCGGAATGATGAGACCACTGAACTTTGAGAAACTTGATGTTCTGACGTCGAGTGACACGCTCTGCTTGATCAAGAATGCGAACCGGGTACTCTCGGTATGTGAGATTATCTTGGAGATCAAGCGTTTCGTGGTCCACTCCGCGGATGGGATCCGAGAAGCAACGCCTGAGTTGAGAGACGTGGAAGACATCATGAACTCGAGAAAGATGTGGGGGTAGTTCCAACTGGTAGGCAACCTCTCCTCGTTTAGCGAGAATACGAAAAGGACCAATGTAACGAGGAGCCAACTTGCCCTTGATACCGAAACGATGGGTACCCTTCAAAGGAGTAACCCGAAGGTAAGCTTGGTCGCCAATTTCATAAGTCATATCCTTATGATGACGATCGTACTGGCTTTTCTGACGAGACTGGGCTGTTTTCAAATTCTCACGAATGATGCGAACTTGCTCTTCTGCCTCCTGGATCATATCCGGTCCAAAGAATTGTCTTCCACCGGTTTCTGTCCAGTTCAAAGGTGTTCGACATCTTCGTCCATAGAGAACCTCAAAAGGAGCTTTCTTGAGGCTGGATTGGTAGCTATTGTTATAAGCAAACTCGGCGAAAGGAAGACATTTCTCCCAATCCATACCGAATGAGATAACGCAAGCTCTGAGCATGTCTTCGAGAATTTGATTGACCCGTTCCACCTGACCACTTGATTGAGGGTGGAAAGCGGTACTGAAAGAAAGATGGGTTCCCATGGCAGTTTGGAAACTCTCCCAGAAATGAGAAGTGAAAAGACTGCCACGGTCTGAATTGATCTCTAGTGGAACACCATGCAGTGACACTATTCGAGAAATATATAAGTCAGCGAGCTGACTAGCAGTGATATTTTCTCGAACAGGAAGGAAGTGAGCCACTTTGGAAAGACGATCAACGACTATGAAGATAGCGTTATTCCCTCTCTTGGTCCTGGGAAAGCCGGTGATGAAGTCCATACCAACTTTATCCCATTTCCATTCAGGAATAGCTAAAGGCTGAAGGGTGCCAGCAGGTCTTTGATGCTCTGCCTTAACGCGACGACAAACGTCACATTTAGTAATGAACTCAGCGATTTCTCTCTTCATCCTAGTCCACCAGAACCTCTGGCGTAGGTCCTGATACATCTTAGTGCTACCGGGATGAATCGTGAGAGGAGATTCATGCGCCTCCTTAAGAATCAATTGTCGAAGATGTTGCTTCTTGGGGACCACCAGGCGGTTTCCAAAGAAAACAACACCTCGAGCATCAACAGAGAAACTACCAGCAACTCCCTTCTTAACGTTATCCTTGATACGAGAAATACCCGTATCATATTGCTGGCTAGTTATGATCTGATCCTCAAGATCAGGTTTCGCCACCAAAGTAGAAAGAAATCCGCGAGGAGTTATGTGAAGATTAAGCTTACAGAATTCCTCATGGAGAAGTGGTTGGCCTTGCTGCAACATGAGATTGTTGCAATAGGATTTACGACTTAGAGCATCAGCCATGACATTGGCTTTGCCTCGGGTGTAGGTAATCCCTAGATCATAATCTGTGATCAACTCCAGCCAACGTCTTTGCCTAAGGTTCAGATCTGGTTGGGTGAAGATATACTTGAGACTCTGGTGATCGGTGTAGATCTCGCAATGTTTACCAAGGAGATAATGTCGCCAGGTCTTGAGTGCATAGACTACGGCTGCAAGCTCTAGATCATGTGTAGGATAATTCTCCTCATGTGGCTGCAACTGTCGAGATGCATAGGCAATCACATGACGATCCTGCATAAGAATGCAACCTAGTCCCTGTCGTGAGGCGTCGCAGTAGATAATAAAGTCTTTAGTGAAATCCGGTGGCACAAGTATGGGAGCAGAAGTCAGGCGTCTTTTCAGTTCCTGAAAACTGTACTCACATTGTGGGGACCACTCGAACTTTTTATCTTTCTTGAGAAGTTCCGTGAGGGGTTTGGCTACTTTGGAGAAGTTTTCAACAAAGCGGCGACAATAGCTCGCTAGACCAAGGAAGCTCCTAACTTGTTTAACGGTCTCAGGTGGAGTCCAATCGAGAACGGCCTGAACTCTCTCGGGATTGACAGCAATGCCCTTACCAGAGATTACGTGGCCTAGGTAGGTCACTTCTGGCAACCAAAATTCACACTTGGAGAACTTGGCATAAAGGCGGTGTTCTCTGAGTTTTTCTAAAACAAGTCTAAGATGTTCGGCATGCTCTTCCTCGTTCTTCGAGTAGATAAGAATATCATCGAGGTAAACCACGACGAACTTATCTAAGTACTCCATGACGATCGAGTTCATCAAGCGGGAGAATGTGGCTGGGGCGTTGGTTAGGCCAAAGGACATGACGGTGTACTCGTACTGACCATAACGAGTGACAAAAGCTGTCTTGGGAATGTCCCCGTTTCTGATTTTGATTTGGTGGTATCCTAACCTTAAATCCATCTTGGAGAAGACTGAGGATCCAGCAAGCTGATCATACAGGTCGTTGATCCTGGGGAGCGGATACTTGTTCTTTATCGTAACCAAATTAACGGGGCGATAATCTACAACCATTCGATCCGTACCATCCTTCTTCTTGACGAAGAGGACGGGGTAAGCCCAAGGAGAAGAGCTAGGACGGATGAAACCCTTTTGCAAGGACTCATCAAGTTGTTTCTTAAGCTCGGCTAGTTCTAAGGGTGCCATCTTGTAAGGTCTCCGGGAGATTGGAGCTGTTCCTGGGATAAGATCTATGACGAACTCTACATCTCTGTCAGGTGGAACACCTGGCAGTTCCTCTGGAAAGACATCTGGAAAGTCACGAACTACCGGGATATCTTCAAGGTCTGGAAGAGGAGTGGCATTAAGAGAATAGAGCTGACGCTTTGCAACTCTAGTGGAGACGGTGACTATCTTGCCAGATGGGTGTGTAAGCTGAACAGATCTGGAGTAACAATCAATCTTGGCATGATGAGCTGTCATCTAGTCCATACCCAAGATGATGTTAATTTCTGAGGACTTGAGGGCTACAAGTGAGGCAAGGAATACAAGTCTGTCAACAAGGATTTCGTTACCATGGCTGATTCTGGTGGTCTGCCATCTAGACCCTGGGGTTTGGATTTCAAGCGGAGTTGGCATATCACAAAATGACATGTCATGCAAACGAGCATAGCCTTCAGAAATGAAGGAGTGAGATGCCCCAGTCTCGAATAGAACTGATGCTGGGTGACAATTGACAAGGAGTGTACCAGGAACGACATCTGGATCATCATGAGCGTCTTTGGCTGAGACGTGATGCACACGTCCACGTTCAGTGGGAACTGACTTGACACTGATCATCTTGCGTGATGGCTTAACACAGCCAACAGCCTTCTCGGGCTGGGGTGGAGCATAACTAGTCTGAGAGCAGTCACGTGCATAGTGTCTCGGCTTCCCGCATGTGAAGCAAGTCCCTGAGGTTGGACGTGGACCCGCACTGACAAGCGGTCTACCAGTAGGCCTGGGTGGAACATATGACTGAGTTGGGGAAGGCACCACATGAGATGACCTCGGTGTATAACCGGAAGGAAGAGCGGAGTTTGGAACCCAAATCCGGCGCTTCTGAGAACTAGAACAGGAGGAAGATCCCAAATCACGGGTGTGCTTACGAGACTCCTCGTAAGTGAGCTGAGCTGTCTCTGCATTAATGGCTTTGTTCACAAGAGCTTGGAATGTATCACAATGATGCAGGTGGAGATCACGACGCAACTTGGGGTTGAGACCCTTCCGGAACCTAGCCTGCTTCTTGGCGTCCGTGGACACTTCTTCTGTGGCATAACGGGCAAGGTTCTCGAACTCTCTGCTATAAGCATCAACAGCCATCTTACTCTGGGTGAAAATGCAGAACTCTTCTCTCTTGCGATCAAGGAGGGCCTGGGGAATGTGATGCTCACGAAAAGCCTCAGTGAAATCCTTCCAGGTAGGAATCTGGCCAGCTGGAAGCAAAGTCTCATAGTTCTGCCACCAAAGACTAGCAGGACCTTCCAGGTGGTATGTGGCATACGTGACCTTGTCATCTTCAGCTACGCTCGCGGAACGTAGCTTATGAGTGATGCTACGGAGCCAGTCATCTGCATCGAGTGGCTCGATGGAATGATGAAAGGTAGGTGGGTGCAAGCGAATGAAATCATGAATGGTAGCAGACCCTTTGAACTGATGTGCGGTGTTCTCCTCGATACGTGCCAACAAGCGGTTGGACTCACGCTTGTTCCTCTCCATTTCTAACATGAACTCTGTCAACGAAGGCTGGTCGGGAGGATCCTCATTCCTACCATCTCCGTGGTTCTGGCTACGAGCAACAGAACTTGATGACATCCTGAGAAACGAAACCAGGGACGGAATCAGCATCAACTATGGACTGTAGAATGTAGGACAAGGGATTAGTATCTCTCGAACTCCTAGGAAAAATTCTGGCAGCATAACGGCAGTAAAATGCTCAGAATGAGACATCCTACTAAAATGGGGTGGTAACATACTCATCAACATTACTCAGGGTTCTGAGATCATACTAAACAGACTACACCGGAAATACTCAAAACTAGGGTATGACTCTGATCAACCAATCCTATGGGACTATGGAGTAGTAACACGTGATCCTGATAGACGGAAGAGAAAACCTAGTTCCTTAACCCCGTAGGAAAGATAGGACGACTCAGATCAGAAGGCCATGAGGTAAAGGAGTAAAAGAGCCTTACGTTCCAACCCACAATCAATTCCCTTACATAACTAAAGAATTTCTAGACTCAACTTCGACCGGTATGGCTTGGTAAACCTACAGGCAGTCAAGCTCTGATACCAATGCTGTCAGGACCCCGACTCGATGCCACATCGATCTAGCATGTAACACCTCATATCACTTTGCGGCCTCACGCACGGTATCCCCACGGGTGTCGCCTCACTTTTGCCCGGGACCGTTTGCGCATTTTGGCACATGTATATGATGGTGTCGCTAGCATCCATATGATAAAGAGCCCGGGCTGACATGGCTAGTCGTAAACCCAAAGTGGCACTAACTTACACGGACAGGCATCCATGACCCAGCATCGAACGTGTCGGTCATCAGCGAGTGAATCCAGGCTGTAGCACTGGGCTAACAGGACTCCGGTGAACCGGGCTGTAGCGGGCTAGCAGGACTCCAGTATTCATCGCGTGACATTTACCCGAAGGGACAGACACAGGATCAAAGAAGGACACATGCTGGCCAACCTAAGTGTTCCGGAGCAGTAGCAAGCTACCAGGGCTCAGTGGAAGCACTAGGAGACATTTCCCGGTAAGAGAGTCTACTAAGGATAAACAACTAGATAGTCAGATCCCACACATAGCAGTACACGTTACACGTACGCATAACATGCAAGTATGTGCTGTACAACATGGCATCACAGCATAACTCAACAACTCAAATAGATAAAGACTCAGAAGAGCCATCACAGCATTATTACAAACAGGGGTCACATGACCCAACAGTCAGAGCAATCAAGCAACAAGCGGAAGCATTACATGTCTGGGTACAGACATCTACAAATGAAAAAGGCTGAAGAGCCTGACTATCTACAACGTCCGATCAAGATCGTAGCTGAGGTACTAGCTACTAGTCGAAGTCCACAAGAACACTAGTAAGACCGGAGTCTCCGCTGCAAAAACATAAATGAAGCAACATGAGTACAAAGGTACTCAGCAAGACTTACATCAGATCCTAGCATACATGCATTTGTGTCAAGGGGTAATGTGGAGTTTAGCTGCAGCAAGCCAGCTTTGACTCTGTGGCTATCCTGTTCTACGACTACCAGAAACTCTTGAGGTGAAACAACGTACACGAGTCCACTAATCACCATACAATACACTACTATGGATTCATCCCCGTCTCCCTACGAGAAGGCCATCCATAGCTCTCACACTTGTCTTGAGCATTTTATAGTATCCACTTCAAGTTGTCTATGTACCATGTAAGCATCCAAGAAGTCCATAACCGCGGACCCGGCTATTCGAATAGATCATGTTAACCCTGCAGGGGTGTACTTCTTCACACACGCTCTCGCCACTTACCGCCATGTACACGTCATGTATCTCGGCAACCTTCAAGCGGAAGCCTGGCAAGGGTGTCGGCCACGACCTGACTAACCACACAAGACTCTAGTCCAGGTTTATCGCCTATTCGGGTTCCATCCGCAAGGAGATCCGGCCGGGGTGTCGCTTACGGCCCCAAACGATGTGTACAGGGTTCCCGAGCCCACCAACCGGGTGCCACTCGGTACACCGGGCCACGTGTTCCTAGTCTGTCCCAAGCCCACCCTGCCGGGTGCCACTTGGTAGAAAAATAGCACTACCTACAAACACCAGAAACTAGTTGCGACTCCTGGACAGAGATCAAGTTGGTTAATAAGCCGAGAGAGTCAATTAAGGATCCCAATGTGTGGTAGTATCGGGTCATTGGACAACATACATAGAACTCAGTGCTTAAGGACGGTTCCAGCGAGACAACCCACCATGTACTCCTACATGGCCTCTCACCGCTACCTTTACCAAATCGTGATCACACACTTCACTCTCAGCATCAAAACATATCGTGACACTCCAATTCATTCCCAATGAACCAGACCTGACACACTCTAAGAAATAGCAGGCATAGCATGGTAGGAACACATCAGTGGCTTCAATCAACTCCTACACATGCTAGTGGGTTTCAAGTATTTACTGTGGCAATGACAGGTCATGCAGAGGAATGGGTTCAACTACCGCAACACAAAGTAGCAGATGAACCGTTGTTGTCCTAATGCAATAACTGAGAGCAGGAGCGAGAGAGTAGGGTTTTATCAAAATGAACAAGGGGGTTTGCTTGCCTGGTAAAACAACAAGGGAGGCACTGCTTCACAGACAGGTACTCTGGAATATCTCCGGAGCAGGACCTATCGAGAAGGAACGGTGCCGGCAATCAAAACACAATCATATGCAACAATATGATGCATGAACATGGCATGTAGATGTGATGCTGTTGAGCTAATGCAACTAGTGTTCAATTGGTTTGAAGTCCATTTGAACCAAAGGTTCAAATGCATTTCTAAATTAAGTCTCTTATATATGCCATAATGTGTTTTTCCATATTCAGCATGTATAAGTTGGTTTTTCATGCATGAAAATAGTACAGATGGAAAGATTGCATTTTTCTGATAATTTTTCATATATAAATTATTTTAATCTGAGCTACGGTTGAATTGTTATGAATTTTTGAAGTTTTAAAACAATATCTGGAATTTTCTGATTTAATTTAAATCCAGAAATATATATATTGCGCCAGCATGACGTCATCACTACATCAGCGGTCAACGCGGCTGTCCAGGGTCAAACCTGACGTGTGGGGTCCACACGTCAGTGACACTGGGGTTAACCCCGAGTCAAACCCAGGCTGATTAGCTTTGACTAAGCCCTGGGCCCACTGGTCAGCGTCAGTAGGTGGGGATTAGTGCCTAATTAGAAAAACCACGTCAGCCCGCCGGAGTTCTGGCCGGCGGCGACCATTAGCGCGGCAGCGACTCGCCGGACTTGCGCTGCAGGCGGCGTTTGGTCGCGCGAAGACCACCGGGGCGTAGCCCGTCGTCATCCGCAACCAGTGGAGCTGATGGGGGGCTGCGGGGGCGCCGGAGCTCGCCGGAGCAAGGCTCGCGGCGGCGGCCGGAGCTCGGCAACTTGCGGCCGCGGCGTTGTGGTGCACGGCAGTGGAAGCGGAGGGCTCCTACGGCCTCCTGGCGTCACCAGGAACACGGTGACGCGCGCGGGAGTGACTGGCTTGGGCTCATGCCACCGTGGCGCCATGGCCGGCGGCGAGGTACTTCGGCCGTGGTGGGGAGCGGCGCTACGGCACGAGAACGAGGGGGAGAAGAGAGGGGAAACAGGGAGATGCTCACGGCGATCACGCAGAGCAGCACAGCGGGGTCGGGGAAGACCTGATGACGGCGAATCGACGGCAGCGGACGGCGGAGCCCGAGGAGGAAGACGATGGCGATGGCGGCGATGGAGGCCGTCCGGAGGTGCGTGGCTCGACGAGGAGGTAGCCGGCAACGTGGCGGAGCTAGGGAGCGTGTCGGGAAGGCGTGGGAGAGGCGGTGGCTACGGTGATGCCCGTCGGCGGCGGCGGTGGTTCTCGGGTGAGAGAGAGAGAGCAGGGGAAGAGGAGGAGGGAGAGCGAGAGGGAGTGAGAGCGGTGCGGGGCAGCGCGTGGCGTCGTCCGGTCCATCCAGAGCGACGAGGGGAGGACAGGCAAGCAGGGAGGGAGGAGGTGGCGCGGCGCCGCGGTGCGCGCGCGTCGGGCACGCGCCGTTCCCCTGTCGGGGAGGTAGACGACAGAGGAGGGGGGGCCAGGTGGGCTGGGCCACCTGCTGGCTGGGCCGGCCTGCTGCGGCTGGGCTGCACAGGGGGGAGCCCCAGGTAAGCCCCTCCTTCCTTTTATTTTTGTTTTCTAATTTTTCTGACATTTGTTTTGATTTAATAAAATACTAAATCAATTTATTACCTTATGCTAATTTTTGCAGGAGCTAGATATATTATTCCAGAGCTCCTTTATAAATGGCATAATTTTTGGACCATATTTCATATATATAGAAATATATTTCCAATGCAAATATTTATCGAATTAATCCAAATGGCCAAAATAAATATCCATGAGCTCCTAAAAATATTGTTTTGATTTTTATCTCTGTCCAATATTTTCAGAGAGCAACATGAGCATTTTCTTGGACCCTTTTGGAGAAATTTTTATTTGGGTCATTTTCAAAAATGATTCTGAGGGTTCCACCAATCCTCATTTCAAATTTAAATGAAATTTAAATATGATGCACAAATGGCTAGCTAGTCTAAGTCATACCAGACTAGGGATGTGACACATGTATACCCAGGTGCTTTGGCATACTAATGGCGCACCACCTCTGGATGCGCCATTAGTAACCGCGGCATACTAATGGCGCACTGCCCAGTGATGCGCCATTAGTATGCACTGTCATACTAATGGCGCACTGTCATGTGATGCGCCATTAGTATGAATATTAGGTTTTTTTTAATTTTTTTTATTTTATGTTTTTTGCATAGGTTACAAAATGTATAGTTTGACAAAATATAGACAACACACATCAACAACAGATTCATCAAATGTATAGTCTTTGAATACAATTCATCATATTAGTCTCCGAATACAATTCATCATATTAGTCTCCGAATTGAAAAGACTGAACAAAGATAGAACATTATATTACAAGTCTCGAGACCGCGAGTAGCGAGTCTGTCTTCACATTACAAGTCGATATCGATCATCTAAACTACCATCACATAGAAGAGAGCTGCGGTCATCACGATGAGCATCATCACGATGAAACTTGTCTTCATCCGGTTCCTCCAACGCTCCCTCCCCTCTCCCACTAGATAGCGGGCGTATCTCGATTCGGCCTCGGTCCTAGTGGTGTACCCTTTGTAACTGTTACCGCTGAATCGGTGAACCTGTCTCCGACACTCCTCCCAGTCATCGTAGACTCTGGGAACCTTACCCTTGTACACAACATACGTCGGCATCGCTATGCACTAGCCAAACGAAACGTTAGTACCAATTCACAGACAATACATAAGCAATATATAAGTATGCAACAGAACGATCGGAAGAGAAAAGCAAGACATTAATAGCATCGATTACATCTAAGTTGAACGACTCTCGAAACCAAAGAGACATACTACAAGTTCATTAAAGTTTAATTACAACATGAGCCAATCGATGTTTCAGAACTAGACAACTCGACTCAAGGGACCGGAGCGTGGATGAAGCCGCCGTCTATCGTGGGAGTCATGAAAGAACGGGCGTTGTCATCCTGCATTTGTAGCATTGTGTCGATGTCACTGTTGGACGGTTGATTTCTGAGGTAGAACTGCCCTGAGGTACGAAGGACATCTTGATGGATGATTTCCGCAAACTCCGACTGGATGCGAAAGAATTCTTGTCGGAGGTCCGCGTCCTGGATTGCCGACACGCTCGCGGCCCAATCTTTGAGTTTACTCGGTAGAAGAAGTTGATGATGGTCCCGTATGATCGCCCGCATGTGATGGATGGCGTAGTAGGCACCCTTCTGACCGCCAGGCGGCTGCTTGACGCAGCAGAACGTCGTATTGTGGGAGAACACGTGCTTACTGTACTTACGAATAGGCCTGGTGAAGGTGCCTCCAGATTGGGCGTAGCCGGGGAGAACATCATCAAGAACCTTCTTGACATTTGTGTAGTCTACGTTCGACTGACGGTCCGGGTCGAAATACGTGGCCATAGAATATTTGGGGCTTAGGAGGATGAGCGTGCAACGTGTGTCACTGCAGAAAACACGGAATGTTAAAAGAAAAACAATCGAAATGTAAGAATTCATATCTTACGGGCCGGTTGAGGGGAGGACTTACTCGGGAAAGTAAGGCACGAGGAAGTTATCCTTATCTTGGTTTGCCAGAATGACGCCTTCGAGGTAAGAACTCGCGACTTGCCGGTCCCCAGTGCTGCCCAAGATCTTGGCACGCATGTAGAAGGGGTCGACTATCACGATGTCCGGGGTCTTGTCACGAATGACCCGCATCTCCATACTCAGCGAAAATAGCCGAACGAAGGTGTAGTGCAGCGGATGAAGGTTCAACATAGCGTGGATGTCATCAAAACGCAGGACGATCGTACGCCCGATGGAGTTATCCACAAAGTCCTTGCCCTCTGGCACCTTGGCCGCGAAAACCGGGTATGCCACATCCTTCTCTCTAAGACGCCGCTTCTCCAAAGCAAGAACACTGTCATGCAGACTCCGCATAGGATCGGTTGCAGCATTGAGCATATTTGTCGGTAGCATCGCCCTACCCGCCACATGCACCCTCCTCGAGATATCCTGCGGTGAAGGTGGCCCGTCCTGAGCACGGATCGTACTCGGTGCCGGCTGGCTCGCACCCTTCTTAGTCTTTCTTTTGCGTGCCTTCTTCTTCTCCTGTAATGGGACCGAGTTCTGCTCACAGACCGCCTTCTTGAGTGTGTTGGGGCTGATAATATTTCGCACCTCGCCTATCTGAGGCTCGGTGAAGTCGGCAGCTAGAGGCGTCTCCTGAGAGCTGAACGCCAGACGGCGCCTGTTGCAACTTGGCTTCTCCGCGGTACGAGCTAGATCGCACACGTCTTTTGTTGGGTTTGGTTCTTGAGAAGGAGGCCCCATGAAGTCACCATCGTACCCATGCTCAGCAAAGTACTGATCGACATTGCCAAATGTATCATCGTCGTCATCGTCGTCGTTCTGATCCTGTGCCATATGCATGTTTGGATCCAGTGGCATAGGGATATCCGGCACCGTTACGGCGGTCTTGCCATGGGGCCGACTTGGCGCCGGCACGACTGGCGGTGTTGTCTTTGGGGAGGTGTCCCCCGCCCCCAAACGAATCTGGCTCTTCGGCCAAAGCAGGGGCCAGCTCAGGCAGGCGCTGAGGGTCATCACGTCTTCATCGTCGGCCCCGACAGGTCGAATCAGAGGTAACAAGTCGTCGCAGCCTGGCAGCACCCGAACCAGTTGAACCCTAAACAAGTTGGGTGGCATCTAGGTACCGTGGAACAAGGGGTTGCCTGGTTGAACGATTTTGCCCTTGGCGACATCGACCAACTTGTTGTTCACGAAGTGGAGGAGAGTGCACGGAACGTCGGCGGCGCCCTGCGAAAACATGTAGGGCGTCAGGGATGCCCAGTCAAAGGCAAGGAGATGAAGTCCTCGGCCGAGAGAGGCTTAATTAGTTACCGTGATGATGGCGTCGAGCTCGGCTAATGTCGAGGCACCGCCAACGGCGGGCGTGCAGTTGACGGAGGGGCCGCTTGCTGAAGAGGTGACGGCCGGCGTACACCCGGGTGCATTAAGCTCCCGTGCCGGCGTCGGAGACACCAATGCCGCCTCCACCGGAGGCACCAATGGCCCCGCCATCGCATTATGCGAGTTGCTGGCCGTGAAGCTAGGAATCAGGGGCGGCCCCTGTTGGCCGCCCGCAATCCACGCACTCAACCCCGAGATCAAGGTAGGCACAAGGGCGGTGATCGTCGCTCCGAGTCGTTGTTCCACTTGCTCTTGGACAATCTCCGGAATCTGCGCCACCTGTGCCTTGAGTTCTTGAACCTCTCGCGCCTGGCTTTCCGAGCTGGTCTTTTTCTCCTTCCGCACACCAGCGGTATAGTATGACCCCCATTTTGTCGACAAGCCTTTGCCGGCCACACGACCAGCTGACGTCGGCTTACTGAGCTTATCCTTGTTCTTCATTACATTCAACCCCCTATTTAGAGTGGTGTCCCAAGGGTTGCTCTTAGTCGACTCCGCGCTACTGCTTTCAGTCGCCTGCAGAAGGAATGTGAACCATTTAGAAATTTGGCTTCATTAATTAGAATGCAACCATATGGAGCTAATTACGCGGGGGTGTATTCCTTACCAGAACAAGCTCAAGCGCCCTGGTCTTCGGATCCGTGGTAAGCTCCTTTGTTATCAGGTCCTCCTTGTACCGGGCCCTGACATAGTTCCTAGTCTGCTTGTTACCGCTATATTTCTCGAAGCGGGGCTGTAGGCCTTGCTCGGCACGGTCCGCGTCCTCCTTGTCCCATATAGGCTCCGCCACTCTGTAACCGCCGGGACCGAGTGTGTGTTCCCCTATGTACAGCTCCCGCATTTGTTTCCCCCACTCACTTGATTGGGAGCTTGCGGTGCTCGAGCAATTGATCTTGAAGTCGTTGTAGTCATCTTCGGTGATCGAAGGATTTTTCTCCTTGATCTTCTGATAACTCTCACCTTTCTCGATCATTCTCTTCACATTGCTTTTCGAAGTAGACAGGGCCTTGCTCATCTTCGTGAGGGCAGCATTGTTCACTTTATTCCCTTTGAGGCTTGTGTTTTCAAATTCAGTGGGGAACTTGTATCGTTCGTGCAGCTTCGTGAAGAGGAGGTTGCGCAAATTCCCTCGGTCAGGATGCCTTAGGTTCTCGGTGTTGATCGAGACGGTGCTCCGGAAAATGCACCCGAGCTGAAGCGAGTACCCCTTGACTATTCGTTCGGGCGCTGTTGGATTCCCGTTGGAGTCCACTTTATTAACTTCCTCCTTGAGGGTGCGGAGCACGATCGGGCGCCGGTCCTTCCGTTGCCTCTTCGGTTGGCTGCCATCTGTGCGTGCGCCGCCATCATCAGTGGTGGCATCCTCGGCGGCACCATCAGTGGTGGCATCAGTGTGGTCATCCTCGGCGGCACCATCCGTGGTCTCCGGATCGGTGGGGAAGGCGGCGGCCTCATACAAGTGAGGTTGTTCCTCCATCTCCTAGGACAGCTCCCAGAATGCCTTGCCGCCCGAACCCCCGGCCTCATCGTTGTGGGCCATGTTTCTCTCTAAATAGAAACAAAGTTTGGTCAAAAAGTTGGTTATTGTCAAGGAACAAGATCTCTAAGTTGACCAAATAACCTAATTCTCGAGGAATGTCGCCAAAAAGTTGGTTATTGTCAAGGAACAATTGAGAGATGTTTGTGATATTGCCTAGGTGTTTTGGGATAGAACCTGTTAGTGTGTTGTTGCTAAGGTCCAAGTCCACGTTCTCAGGGTAACCTAGTTCTTGAGGGGTGTGTCTAGAAAGTTCACTCTTCTTTTTAGAAGACAAGCGTCTGAAATGGTATTGCCTTTCCTTAATTTGTACTATTTTTTCATTGTGTTGAATACTTATGTGGGTGAGTGTATCGGTAATTACTTTTTACTACACCGCAGGGCGTTCAAACACGCGGAGAGGATAAACGCTAGCAGGCTGATCATTGCATATCATTCATAACCATGAATGAAGGCTCAATGGACCAAGGAAAGAAAACCTACACAAACACAAGGATGACTATTGGAGACACTCAGGCCTGCTGCTTTGTGTTGATTGTTCAGAAGCTAGGGAATGTCCATTATATATAGATGCAGAGACGCTTCGGCCGTGGTGAAGGTCAACCCCTATATTTTAATTGGAGGGCCAAGAGATAAGCTAAGCTGCAAATTATGAATCTGCGTCGAAAATTGCACCACATTCAGCATATGGTAGGAGACGCCTACCCTAATGAATATGTTATTCTCACACCTCATCACTTGCTGAACTTGTAAATCATTTCCGTGAAAACAATCAAACGGTTTTCAGTGACAAGTGATACAAGGAACTAAACTGGGTTTCAGCTCTACATGGGCCAGAGTGGACTTGAGCAAATGTGTGTATGTGATGTGCCCCAACAGGGTAAACTTATTAAGATATACTCCAATCTTCATCAAGTTGCAGTTTTGAAATGTTGGCAGTTTTTCTAGCTGATGAAAGGAAACGATTGACTTCCTGGACCATCGAGTCATGCACATGTTGGGTTAATGCGCAGTCGAACTCCGATGAAGAAAAATAGAAAGTATATGGCATAAAGGGGTCTAGACTTGTGCAATTTTGACATTTAGGGTTACCCAAATGCATGTGTTATGACTTCTGAAGCCAGACAGAAACTCTGATTATTTTTGGTTCTGTACATGATGCAAAATGGATGGATGGATGAATATAATGAAGCAAGTAATTGTCCTGCCTTGGAAATTAAGCTGGTGCCTACAGGTATATGTATGTATTGTTCGGTTCGTCCTGAAAAACAAAAGCTATCTAGCTAGTATGCAATGCAAATTAAGCTGCAGATAGCTTATTGTCTCCTCTCACTATCTCTCTATCACACATGGCAAGCAAGGGTGTCTGAGTGTGTGAATAAAATACTAAACTAATCCAACCACTAAAGCAAATTAATTTTTATTTCGGTTGAGAATCGGGCACCTTCTAGGTCAAGAAAATTGGGCATGACCTTTGCTAATTTTCTTGACCTAGGAGTGCCCCATTTCTCAACCGAAACGGAAATTAATCAACGTTTCAGGAGAAAGGGGTTATTTTAGAAGATCACAAGTAGCAGCAGCATCACTTGACAAAATCACAACTAGCAGCAACAACTCGCAGATAGCAGCAGCAGCATCACTTGACAAGTAGTACAGCAGCAGCATGCATGCATGCACTGGTCCATGGCACAAAGTCCATGACCCAGAATAGAGCACTTTACTAAAAATGAAGAAGAAAAAAGGCATGCATGCACTGGTGTAGCAAATCATTAGTTAATTAAGAATAGTTTTAGAGGTAACTAACTGAAACTATTTATCATGTTGACAACAGTAGCATGTGGACCTATCATGGTGATTTCATATCAAAATAGAGGAGTACTCCTGTTCATTTGGAGAACTCATACAACAATTGTTATGCATCAAACTTGGGATCAACAGTAGCATGTGACAAACAAATTATACATCAGGAATAAAGCATCAACTTTGTCAAGCGTATGAAATTGCTTAGGTTCAACAGAAAACAAAAATGCCCTGTCAATTTTCAATGCCCTGTTTAATTGACCGAACAAGTGTTTTTATAGGCATAATACAGCAGCACAGCCCCATAATGATACCACGGGCCCCCTGTCTCATTGTAAATAGACAAGTAGTACTGTCCATCATGTATTATCTAATACTGTATATTCTTGCTAGGAGGAAGACCAACTTTCTGGGTAACTAGTGTATAAACTAAACAGTATAGTCAATATCAGCCTGACTAAACAGAACTGAAAGCATTCTGAGGTTGAACAGAAACCTAATCAGGCAGTTTTGCTAGACAAAGACGGCAGCAAACAAAATAACAGGCCAACCAATGAAACCTAAAGAAGAATGATCCAATTGACATCAAAGTACGCATTGACACCCACATTCCACAGGAAAATTAACATCATGACCAATGAAACCTAAAGAAGCATGATCCAATTGACAGCAAGTATACATCAGCACACCTAGCATCACCATCTAGTCATAAAGCGCGTCCAGCTCATAATTACACCTAGTCAAGAGTCAAGACAAGCTTAACTTTCAGGAAAGTTGATGCACATTTCCACGAAAGCCCACCAAACAAATTGCATCAGTTTCATAATTTGTAACGCAAAGGTGCAATGGATCCAAATAAATTCAGATGCAAAATGAGTACATAGGTGCCGAGGGGAGGAGAGGAGGAGAATTCAGATGCAAAAGCTCACCTTAGCAGCAGCTTGGATTCAATGGAGCTTGGAGGGGAGGAGACGGTGCCGAGGCCGTGCGGGAAATGACGGCGCTGCGCGGGTTTCTCCTCTCCTCTCCTCCTCGAGAGGAGTGTGGCGGGCTGCTACAATGGAGAAGGGGCTAGGGTTAGGATGGATAGAAGCAAGCAGCCGAGGGGGGAGGGGGTAGCTCACCTGGCTTGGCGTCGAGGGAGAGGAGGAGCCGCTCTGCTTGCTTGGCGTCGAAGGGGAGGAGGAGCCGCTCTGCTTGCTTGCTGTCATGCATTGTTGTCATAACACTTTAATCAATCAACACATATACTAATATAGGCTAATCTGACCATATATTTGACATACATCAACACAGTTTGTATTATTGCAGCAAGAATTCACACAAATATGGCAGCAATAATTCACACAAACACAACAACAATATGGTATCTATCTCACATATGGAAGCAAGCACAAACAGGGATTTGTACATCAGAAAAGTAGATTTTTTACCTCACAGAGAGCTGTCGGGACAGAGCTTTGGCGAGCTAGGTGGTGCAGCTTGGATTAGCAGCAGCAGCAAGTTCCCGGAGTGAAGAGGCTCGTCGGGCGAAGGAGGAAGGGGGGATGGAGGCGTCCGTCGGTGGTGGCTGGCCGGTGCTCCTCTCCTCTTGTAGCTGCAGTGGCAGGAGAAGAGCCCCTGCCCGCGGAGTGGAGGGAATCTTCACGCGGACGGGGATAGAGCTCGAGGTGGTCCGCGGACGGCGGCGCCTGGTCGTCGCGGCGGAGGATGGCCGGTGGTCACGGGGACGAAGGTCGTCGCGGGGACGATGTCGGGGTCGCGGGAGAGAAGAAGCACGCGAGCAGCGGCGTGGTCGATGGGAGCAGCTCGAGCAGAGGTGCCGGCGGATCTGGCCGGCGTCGAGGGCGGCGGGGCGGTGGGGCGGCGGGGCGGAAGCGTCGGGAGAGGAGAGGGGAAGGGGATCGAGGGCGAGGGCTCAGGCAAGGGAGAGGAGAGGGGAAGGGGATCGAGGGCGAGGGCTCGGCCGAGGGAGAGAGAGGGGATCGAGGGCTCGGGCTCGGGCGAGGGAGAGAGAGGGGATGTGTACGAAGTAGGGGGGCACAATACTAATGGAGCACCACCCCTCGGTGCGCCATAAGTATATACATGCTAATGGCGCACCTCGGCCTGGTGCGCCATTAGTATTTTTTTATTTCCGCTCGAGCCAACAGGTTATCACCCACGTGACCTCATCCACATCAACTCCCCTCTACTAGCTTGACTGGTCAGGTGCCAGTTCTCACACCAGGAGGTCTTGGGTTCGATTCCTAGGCTCCACAAAAAAAATTATGCATTTTAAAATGTTGTTTGATACTTATTTGTTTTTAAATATGTTCAAACTTGTTTAAATCATAACAGTAATTTTTTTTATAAGACAGTAATATTTTTTTTATAAGACAGTAATTTTTTTTATAAGACAATAATTTTTTTTATAAGACAGTAATATTTTTTTTAAAAAATATCATCAAACAGTAATGCCGGTGGAGCGGGGGAGGGTGCGGGGGGTCTGTGGCGGCGGTTGAGTAGGGG
>NC_057804.1:281927088-281930196 GCF_018294505.1 Triticum aestivum | reverse complement strand
GGTCCTGCTTCTTCTTGTGGTGTATGCTGCTACTTCATCATCGTCGTCATGTTCGATCCTCGGGTCGCCGTACTTGTCGAAGTCTTGCTCATTGGCTACTCCATCCATTCCGATGATCTTCCTTTTGCCTCTCCTCACGACAACACGACTGGGCTTTGGCGGGTCGGTAATGAAGAAGCATTGGTCCACTTGGGAAGCCAGTACCCATGGCTCATTTTTCGCGGTGACGTTTGCGCCCGCGGTCTTGGATTTGGCTTCGGGTATAACCATGGTGGTGAAATATCGGTCTTCTTTTATGACGTTCTTGGCCCATCTGACACGGAACATCGGGACCTTCTCTCCAGTGTAGCTCAGCTCCCAGATCTCCTCGATCCTTCCGTAGTATCTGTCCTTGTCGTTACCGGTGTAGGATTCCATCGTTACCCCGGAGTTCTGATAACCATCGCTCTTCATGTCCTTGGCCTCGGTGTAGAATGTGTAGTCGTTGATATCGTACGCCTCATAGGTCATTAGGTTGTGATCGGCGCCCTGTGACAAGGCGAATATGAGTTGTTCTTCCGCGGAATAATCCTCATGTAAAGGGTACGACAGAAGCTTCTGCTTGAACCAACGCGTGAAACATGAGTTGTGCTCTTTGAGTATATCTCCGTCTGTCCTCTGTTGGCCTCGGTCATTGTACATCTTCTTAATAAAGGTTTTGTGCTCTACCACCCAAGGATCGAAAACGTCTATGTGTTGTAGCGCGACTAGGTTTGCTCTTTCAAAGTCGGCGAGTCGACCCTCGAAGTCGACATGCATTTCGCGGCGACCCTCACGATGACCCCATCCAGCGAGCCTGCCGAGGTGCCTGTTGATGGGCAGACCAACGGGGTTCTCGATGCCTAGATAATTCATGCAGTAGGAGATGCACTCTTCGGTCAGAAAGCCCCTGGCTATGCTTCCCTCTGGACGTGACATGTTGCGAACGTATCCTTTGATGACACCATTCATCCTTTCGAATGGCATCATGCTGTGCAGGAACGTCGGCCCGAGTTGGATGATATCCTCCACTATATGGACCAGCAGATGCACCATAACGTCGAAGAATGCGGGCGGGAAGAACATCTCAAGCTCGCATAGTATCACCACGATCTCTTCATGTAGCCTTCTGAGTTGCCTCACACCGATCGACTTCCGAGAGATGACGTCGAAGAAGTTGCATAGGCCAAATAGCGTTTCACGGACGTGCGCGTCCATGATCCCACGGATTGCAACTGGAAGTATCTGCGTCATCAGCACGTGACAGTCGTGAGACTTCATCCCGCTGAACTTCTGCTTCGCTGGGTCTAGGTATCTGCTTATCTTCCCCGCGTAACCGTAAGGAAGTTTTACTCCTAGGAGGCAGGTGAAAAACTGCTCGATCTCCTCCTGACTTAGAGTGAAGCACGCGGGAGGGTAGTCATTTCCGGTCTTCTTGGCCTTTTTGCCTTTGCGACGACTTTCTGTGTCCTGCTTCGCCTCATCATCATCATCATCATCATCATCATCATATATAGCGTGAAGCTCCTGCCTGATGCCCATTGATTTCAAGTCTGCCCTTGCTTTCGGCCCATCTTTGGTCCTCTCTGGCATGTTGAGCAGGCTACCAAGCAGACTCTCGCACACGTTCTTCGTGATATGCATGACATCAAGGCTGTGAGGCACACGGTGGATCTTCCAGTACGGCAAGTCCCAGAAAACAGACCTCATTTTCCATACCTTCAGCAGCGGCTCTGGCGCCTTTTGCTTCTTTCCCGGCAGTGGGCAGTCTTTCCAATTTTTCAACAGCTTGTCTATTTCCTCGCCGCTCCTCGTACACGGGCGTTTTCGGGGTTCGGTTTCACCATTGAACAGATCCTTGCGTTTCCTCCACGGGTCATCGTCGCGAAGCCACCTTCGATGTCCCATGAACACGGTTTTCGAAGACCCGGGATCTCTATCTAGCTGGCGATACGTTGTGTCATCCATGCACCTTACGCATCCAGAAAATCCGTGGACTACCTGCCCCGCAAGATATCCGTAACCGAGATAGTCGTGCACCGTCGTGAGCAGTGCAGCTCTCATAGGTAAATATTCTTTCTCTGCGGCGTCCCACGTATTGGCTGGCGTTTTCCACAGCGTGTCAATCTCCTCTTTCAGCAGCCCCAGATATAGATTGATGTCGTTCCCTAGTTGTTTCGGCCCTTCAATTAGCATACTCATGTGAATGTACTTCCTCTTCATGCACAACCAGGGGGGAAGGTTGTACATCCACACGAACACAGGCCAGGTGCTATGTGTGCTTCTCTGGCTGCCAAATGGATTGACTCCATCGGTGCTCGCGCCCAGCATGATGTTCCTTGGATCGTTCCCAAATTCTGGGTATTCGAAGTTCAACGCTTGCCACTGGCTCGCATCCTTAGGGTGACTCAGCATCTTGTCTTTTTTATCTATCTCCGGATCATTTGCGTCATCTTCTCGCTTCTTCTCCTCCCTATCCGCATGCCAACGCAGGAGCTTTGCTACCTTAGGGTCCGCGAAATACCGCTGCAGACGAGGAGTGATCGGAAAGTACCACACCACTTTTCGAGGAGCTTTCTTCCTCTTCTTGTATCGAGTGACACCGCACACCGGACATATGGTAGACTCCGCGTGCTCATCCCGATAAATGATGCAATTGTTCATGCACACATGGTATTTCACGTGCGGTAAATCCAGAGGACACACGATTTTCTTTGCCTCCTCCAAACTAGTCGGGCACTTGTTCCCCTTGGGAAGACGTTCGTGCCAGAATGACATGTTCTCGTCGAAGCATGCGTTGGTCATTTTGTGTTTTACCTTCATCTCCAGAGCCATGAGCGTTACTTTCAGGCGGGTATCCTCGGGCCTGCATCCTTCATACAATGGAGTAACCGCGTCTAACTCAAGTTGATCCATCTTGGCTTTCTCTCGGGCGGCAGCTCTTGCGTTATCCGTCTGCTTGAGAAGCAGCTCTTGAATATGAGGGTCCTGCACCCAGCCCATCGATGGTCCAGCGTCGTCTGCTCCGCCGGCATCATCATCATGTCCTGCATCTTCTACATGATGACTGTGTACAGCATCACCGTCGTG
>NC_057804.1:281920431-281926742 GCF_018294505.1 Triticum aestivum | reverse complement strand
TCTTGTTGCCCTTCCTCATTTCTTGCCCGGCCCCCATGGACGACTTCGTAGTCATCTTCATCACCTTGCCACCGATATCCATCCATGAAACCACGCAAGAGCAGGTGGTCCCGCACCTGCCCGGAATCCGGGTCCGCAATAAGGCTATTCAGCTTGCATCTTCGACACGGACATCTTATCTCCGTCTCATTCTTTTGAAGCATCTCGGCCTTCGCGGACCTCAAAAACCTATTCACGATGCCTTCGGTCATCGTGCGGACCATGGTCACCTGCGGGGTAGAGCAAAACGATATTTTAGAACCAAGAAAAAAATTTGGCATGACTTTCCCTCAAAATAGGACCAAAAAGAATGCTTAATGCCAAAATTCAGGCCGAAACGGAAATGAATCAACATTCCGGCAAAATATTGGCAACTATCGCATTTCAAATACCGGTACACCTCCAAACACAAACACATATGCAACACCACAAACATATGCAACACCATGAACATACATAGATCTAGCTAGGCCATAAAAAGTGCATGTGCACATTGTTGTGGGGAGAACAACATAAATATAGCTTCCCCCCTTACTTACCTAGCAAAACAAGGTAACTTAACCACTTAATTTGAATGAATCTATGGTGGAAATGAGGTGAAAAAGAGGAGGCACCCGAGACAAGGAGGAGGCGGTGGAGAGAATGAAGTGCGGAGAAAGTGAGTGTGGGAGGAGAGGCTGTCCAAAATATCTTGTTGCTGCCCACTTACTAATGGCGCACCAGCAACAAATGCGCCATTAGTAATCCAGGTTACTAATGGCGCACCCCCAGATGGTGCGCCATTAGTACTTTTGCAAAAAAAGGAATAAAAACAATAATAAAAAAATAACATTAGTGGCGCACCTTCCGGCCGGTGCGCCATTACTAGTTACAACTAGTAATGGCGCACCACCAGAGGATGGGCCATTAGTATGTTTGGACAGGCGCACTAGTTCAAAAAAAATCGGTACTAATGGCGCACCGTGAGCAGGGTGCGCCATTAGTAGTTTCAACACTAATGGCGCATCAGGGTGTGGTGCGCCATTAGTTTATACTAATGGTGCACCACATGTCTGGTGCGCCATTAGTGTCAATTCCATCTATAGCCCTTTTCCTAGTAGTGAATTGATAAGCAGGCTATCATGCATACTGCTGTCACATAATGAACCAAGTATGTATGCAAGTACAGTGATACAGGACAACAGGTACTAACAAGAGCAAAGCAGCGGGCAGCATATTTGCGATATCCTATCATTCTTTTCAAGCCGGAATTCTTCTTCGAGTTGATTTCCTGCAAAAAAGATCCATAAGGCACATGCGGAAAAGTAGAAGTTCAAATTGTCATGTGATTTCATTGATAGTACCTCATCTTGGGAACGAGACCAGTGCATAACAATGTTTTTCCATTCAATGTCTTCTAAATTTAGCACAGGAGACTTCACCAGAAATTCATTTATAGACTTGCCATCAAAGTGTGATTTTCTCAGGTAACACCGATACTGCTGCAATGCTTCCTTGAAAAGCCCAAGCAAGCTTTGCTCATCATGACTATCCAGATTGACCCTCACCTAGTTACAACAATGTAATGTAAATCATTGATGTGTTCGATCAACAGAAAACAGGAAAATAATAACCATGAATAATAGCACTTACACGTATGTTGGACAGGAAGATGTGAAAATGGTGTTTGTCTTCACTATAATCTTCCCATGATGGGAATATATGCACGTAGTCCCTAACAACATTGAAAGCATTGTCTTTTAAACTGGGAATAAATGGAATGGGGTTCCAATCTGCAGGAATTGGTCGTCTCTGCAGTTGGGATATGTCTTCGGCCGGTGGACTTGCTGTACTTTTTGCTGGAGTGGGATTTTTCTGTGGTACGGCTGGTGCTATGGCAAATGAAATTGGTATACCTTTTGTTGGAGTGCAGGTCCTGTGTGGTGGGGGTAGTGGTGTGGCCAGTGAAGTATGGGTACAGTCTGCTGGAGTCGGTCCTATGTTTTGTGTCACTGGTTGTACAGCCAATATAAGTGGGGTGCTATCTGATTTCTCCGGCACCACGACGTTTTTCAAGGACTTTGCTGGTGCTTCTTCAGGTTCGGCAATCACCCTCTTCCTTTTTGATGTCTGATGCACAAGAACAACATTTCAGTGGAAAAACAGGGTATGACGACAGATGGAATATGTATTGATAATGGATGGGCATAGCATCTCGAGTTATAGGATGAGTAAACTAAGCAGATGGTGGTGCAACAAAGTAGAAGAAATGCAAGACAACATATGCAAGATACGCACAATCAATAAAACCTTGCCAAATTAGAACAGGCACCTTGATGGGTGAACAGGACAGGCCATCTGCCTTTGACTCCTCGAGGTTAGAATAGTCATTAGAATGATATTCTAAACAAGAATCAATAGGTGGGGAGCGTACGAGTTTCATTGCTTCCAAAATGGCACTCAATGCCTTGGTGCCAATTTTGTAAGTCATTGTAGTGTTCCACAATATTCTTCTGATGCGCGGATTCTGATGTTCACTGTAATTGCGTATAATATCTGAGAACCATGAAAACATAAATAGTTGTGAGATTATCTTTGTAATGCAGATGATATACTAATATAAGGGTGCCCCTGTAAACACTTATGTGCTATCACTGGATTCTGATGAGAGAGCTCATGTGTGCTGTAATATCGTGCGTGCGTTTATATAATCTGGCACAAGTACACAAAAAAATAGGCTCCAGAAGTAAGGATAGCTGGCAGATGATAGGTTCGTAATATACTGTATAGATAGTTTATTGCCAAACCATGATAATAAGAGGCCACAGCAACTAGGCAGATCATAGTGTACATAACAGGGGCACACCATAACCACGATATATAAATCGGGAAAGTGGAACTGGCTTGAAAATACGATGTTGTATTGCTGCTAGTAATTGAAAGCCTATCGATCACGTACAGGCCAGCTCTATCGAACATGGTAAAGAAGAGCAAGCAGATTTTGGATAATAAAATGTTGATTGCGCAGTGCCCACACATGATGAACCAGAGCGCATTAAGAATGCAACTCCCAGCTGTCTCTCGACCATTTCAGGCGGTTGGATGAAGATCCTATTTCTCCTAACCCTTCTTCTTCCTCGTCTCTGATTCTTCCCATACAGAACACTGCACAGCCCGCCGGCCGGACCACCGGCCCCCACCTCCTGTGTTCCTCCCCCCCACCCCCCACCCGCGTCGAGTTTTCTTTGTTCGGGAAGGAGCCACAACCACCCGAGCACCTTGGATCACACCGGCGAACTCCGGCGATCTCTGAAAAATTGACTGACCCAATTTTGAAATTTAGTCTACTGTGATTTAACTAGTGTGGGATATAAAAGGGGAAAACCATAAGCATTGGGAGTATAGTGTTGAGCGTGCCATGGCGGATCTGAAGGTGCAAACCGGACAAAGGCAACTTCGCAACCAAGACAAGAAATCAGAGTAAAGCAGTGGCGATCTATTTTCTTGCTGCGATAAATAAGTTGAGCAGATATGAAAGAGTACCCCCTCTGGTGTGGCGCCGTGTACGCATCTGGTGAGAATTTGAAGGTGTTGCGGTAGCGATGGCTGTCGGTGGCGTGGAAGCAGATCTAGGAGGGTAGATGGTGGCGGCGGGGCGCGGTGGATGAGACGGTCATAGAGCGGCGTCGGCAAGGTGGACGACGGCGGGGATGAAGTGAGAGGACGGGATGCAAGGATCCCGGTCCAAAGGCGTGGATGAGAGAGGTCGATCTAGTGTAATGGACGGCGGCATCGGGGTATCAGCTCCGGCATGGTGGAGGAGGACGGCGGTGGATGGGGTGGCGGACGGCGGCAGACGGAGGAGGGTGGGGTTGAGAGGGTGTTTTGGCGCCCACGGTGTACGAATGGGGAAAAGGGAGGTAGAGAGGAAATGGGGGAACCATGTATTCAGGGCACGCTTGTCTCAAATGCGAGGAAATTTACAAACTTAGCCCCCGTTTCAAATTTCTACTACATCACAGCAACATTAGTCGGTTGGGGATAGGACGGTAATCTCGCATACACCGAATATTTGCGGACGAGAGTTTGGTTTTGGCGCCCACCGTGTATGAATATGAATCGGGGAGGGAGTCGATTTCGGCGGAGGGCACAATGTGTTTTGGCGCCCACCGTGTATGAATTCGGGTGAGAGGCGGTTACGTCACATTTGGGTGAAATTACAAACCTACCCCTATCGAAACCTATAGAAATCGAGTAGATAGGCTTTGCGCAGCAGGGATAGGCAGTAGTGATTTCCATCTTGCAGATTTTGGTTTCGGGCGGTTACTGCGACTTTCCCCGCTTCGTTCAAATTTTGCATAGTGCACGTTTACCGTGCCAACTCAATTCGAATCCCATTTGTATTCTACTATTTTTTTCGGGCGGGATCCATTTTCAATTGGAATTACATTCTATATACATCATTTTTTTACATATATACTTTCAAAAGCACAACACCATTTATACATAAATATGGTTTACAAATGGCATGATCTCGGATTCATAAGGTTGTATCCATCAATTTGGATTTTCAAATATTTGAAACCACTTTATGTTGAAATCCAATGTATGCATTCCATGCTAACTGTCTCCAATTAATGTGTGTTTCATGCGGGTTTTTTTAACTTCTCAAACATGTATAATGTGTTTCACACACGCAACAGTGTAATCCCGTTTAGACATTAATTGCATATAAACCATGCATTGTTTGTAATTGAAGAATCTATGGATCAGCAATATTGATAAACTATATAACACTACACGTGTGCCCAAATTCAAATGAATATGCATGTTTGATACACCAATTTGTGTTATGATATTATCGATGTCGTGATCTCCAGTTTAAATATTTGAATCCCCTTTAATCCAGATATTCGTCTCATATAGCTATCACTCATGCTTATATAGGACTACCTCTCTGGACCTATACGCGTTCATCGTCTCTCAGGCATCCCTCGTGCTACATGTATGTCGACAATGATCTTTTATCTTCGTAACACACTGACGGTACTCTCTCCATCGACCTTCATCACTCTATCTCTCTCTAAGTATATCTCTCTCCCTGCTATGTGTCTGTAGCTATGATTCTCCATGTGGAATCTCTTTCTCTCACACAAACACAAAACTTTGTCTCCCGGGGTCTCATTTCTCTCAACTCTTCCCATGTGTGCCACTCGCACACCCCTCATACAGAGATGTCTTTCGCTCCTTAGATATGAGAACCTGCGACTCTTCCTCTTCAATATCTCTTTCTCACACAAAAACACAAACTTTGTCTCCCAGGGTCTCATATTTCTCCATTGTTCTCTTGTATGTCGCTCAAACACACCCTCTCTCCCTAGAGATATCTTGTGTTCCCTCATATGTCTCTCTAGCTATCACTCTCGTTGTGAAATATCTTTCTCTCTTGTAGACACAAAACTCTGTCTCTCTGGATCTCATTTCTCTCTGATATTTGTTTGTATGTGACTCACATGCACCCTCTCCGAATCTCTCTCACACCCACACACATAACCCAGCCTTCTGATCCACTTGACTCCTATCTCTAGCGCACACTAGCTAGCATCTTTATCTTTCTATTTATCTGTTTCTCCATCAACCTTCTTTCTCGCCCTCACTCTTGATTCCTATCACGCACACTACATATGTTTCTCTCTACATGCATGCAGTCAAGTGCCCTCTCACACACATATATAACTTCACCCTTTGAACCACCTGACGGTCATCTCCGACACCCAAACTAACGGATGTCTCTCTAGCTAGCATCTCCATCTCTGTATCTATCTGTAGTTTCTCCGTCAACATTTCTTTCTCGCACGGAGTCTGCTTCCTATCACCCACACTATATATGTCTATCCATACATATGCATTTATAGGTTGATCTCTTTTGCACAATCGTTGCGCCTCACCCCCTCTGCTCGCCATAGATGCATGCCCTAGCCCACGCCACTATCTCTTAAAGACAAAAACACATGCTCAATTGTCGGGCCTTCTTCCCTGCATTCTCACATGCATGCATATTGTCATACCGATCCGTCTCTCCCATGTAGTTGATCTTAGGACTTATGTCTTCTTTCTTTTATCTCGATCATGCACACACACACATCCCACGTATATATGTATACCTCTCACACATGCACGTTCAAGGTCTCTATGTCTCCATACGTAGTTAATTACCCTCAATCCTAACGCCACATTGAATCGTTCTCCTCTTTTGTGCACATAACGTCCACCTGGATGGGCAAAACACACAC
>NC_057804.1:281901576-281919765 GCF_018294505.1 Triticum aestivum | reverse complement strand
ACACACACACAAACTAAGACTCCATCTATCTCTCTCTCTCCTCTCTCTCTCTCTCACTCTCTCTCTCACACACACACAAACACACACGCACACACACACACACACCACACACTAATTAAGACTCCATCTCACACACACATGCTCTAGGCGGACCACTTGTTCCTACCACCCTTCATCCAACCTTACCCGTATGATAAACAATCACCTTTATTTACTTACATAGCATGGACAGATTCCACTTTACTTTAGTAGTCAGCAAACTTATCATCTGTATACCCTTATAAAAAACGAGTTGGCGATGATGGTGTGCCTGCCATCTTGTAATACAGACCGTATGATCTATATCTGACGGATAGGAAGCAAACTATTATAAAGGTACCTGCACCTCTCTCCACATCATTATCTCCCACAACCTCATTGCTCAGCAATTAAAAAAGGAATAAGTCTCTGGAACAATCTAGCATGCATGGTGGCCGCTGTCGCCTGCCGGCGCCGTCCATCCCCATGCCTCCGCCCATTCCGACCACCAGTCACCACCACGCTCCACTCCTCCTCGCCTTATCTCTCATCTTTCATTTTTCGATGACATTCTCGAGATACCAGTTTTTCGATAAAATTCTCGAGATATCATTAGTTTTTACACATGGGATTACTCCTGCATGGGTCAATCACAACATGTGTTTTGTAAAAAAATGCATATTGATGTTCCGTGCAATGCACGAGAATCTTGCTTGTAATTATATGACCCAAATCACGAGCAGGAAGTGACATTTTTTTGACACAACCACGTTAACATGGCCACGTAAATCACGAACAGGAAGGAGAAGGGAAGCGGGCTGTGGAGTAACGTTTTTTACCACAATTTCTTAGGAAACTGAGTGCAATAATTGAGCAGTCTTGCAAACTACCATTACTACTACACCTGAAACGGTTCAAAACCTATACTCCCTTGCCAGCGCGCACTTCCCGCATGGAACGGTCAGCGTCGCCTGGAGCGTCAGTGCCGCATTGATGCCCGGCCAGAGCGGAGGCGACTTCTCACCAGCGCCAACTTTGAAGTGGCGCGACGACCGAGAGAGCGCCGCTTCCCGGTGCACGTGACTGCTCCGCGTCGAGACTGGCCATAGGCCCTGTTTGGATCCATGGGTTAGAGTTAGTTTGAGCTAGTTGGGGCTCAAATAGACCTAAAGTATCCAAGCATGAGGGTTTAAATTGGAGCAAGTTGCACCGAACCCACCAAAAAAAACTTTCCCACGCAAGAGGTGCTAACTGGAGATAGTTCTCATTGGGACCACCGAAAAATCACTTTTCTCTCTCCATGAAGTGCATTTATTGTCAATCTAACCCTGTCACCCAAACACCTCTTTGGCTACAGTTAGTTCAGGGTTAGTCCTTAGTTAGTGTAACCTCTAGCTAAGTTAGAGTATCAAACAGGAGCAGTATAGGACATGCAAGTTGCTCAAAGCATATAGACAAATTCGTACGTGAAGGAATTTTTCTTTTTGAAAACGGAATGTGAAATGGATTTTTTTTAGAATGCTCTTGGCATGTCACTAACATGTGATAGTTAACCGACCTCAATAGACGGCAGAAACGCCAGCACGCCGCACTTTGATAGAGACGAGGAGGGAGAAGCGATACATGCTGCTGGATTACTAGAGATAGGTGTCGCACGGAAGCCAAGAAATATGGTGATAGCGTGGGTTAGCCATGTACTAGTATGATGTAACTACACTGGGATGCCGTGTTTCGTACTCTTCCAGTTCACTGTGGAAATGATTGGTTAATTTTATATCGCTGAATAATATTAAATATTATGAGTGCAGACGCTCCACCTTGAGGTTCCTTGCTCCTTCTCGGTGTCCGGAATCTATGTTCTTCCACTCTATTTTTTTACGTGAGCTTTGTTCATCCTTTTGCCAACACGCGAGACATCTAGCATCAAGGTGCACGTGTTATGCAATGATCGTTCCATCTATATGAAGAACACGTGGCACTGGGACTACGAGACGGACATGTACCCAGGAGTGGACGTACGAACCTGAGTAATGTAGCGCAGTAAGTGAAGTAGAAAGGCACAAATGGTATGAACATGCATGGCATACATGGTGTGTTTGGTTGCGTTCTCGTCTCAGCATAGTTGTTCCCTCTTCATGCATGCTCAACTCAACACCCCTCTTCATGCATGCTTCTAGTGTATTTGTGCTAAACTAGTGTGGACTCATGCACCCTCCATACACTCTACCAAACACCCAAAAGTAGGTCGAGAAGGGAACTCTTGGGCGGCATTTGTCTCTTACTACGTACTACCACTAAATGTTGTACGTGCAATGCACGGTGATGTTATGGAGTACGTGTCTAAGTACTATACTACTACTATATTAGTTGGAGGCACATATTAACTTTTATATTTGTTTACGTGTATGCCCCGAGACCTTCCAACTAGACATGTCTTTCTCTCCAGGTCGCACTTTGTATCATTCATACAGCTAAGTACTACTACGTGTGGTCTCCGACCCAGAAGTGGAAGAAGTGGAGACGCTCTACCACGCTATTTTTTTACGCTGGGCTCTACCATGTTGTTCATGTCCCACTCCTTTCGCTGACGTGTGGGAAATCCAGCACGTGCCGTGTTCGGTACCCTTCGTCGTAAGAGTTCAAACTCTAGCATTCGTTAGAAATAAAAAATAATTATAAATCGGCAGCGATACTTTTTTTTGCGAACCAATCAGCAGTGATACTATACCACGCGGTTTCCTTGCTCCTCGATATCTGAAAGAATACTTCTGTTCGCGAACATGTGTGACGTCGACCATCCTGGTCCACTTGCCATGCACGCAGAACTCCAAGGGAGAGTCACCCAGGTCGTCGCGCCGCAGTAACAATGACTAATGAGCTGTGAAATCACAGGCCCACTTCCCACTTTGAAGTTGCTCAGACCAAGGAACCATCATGACTTCGTTGAATTCCGCTTCTTAAAGAAAACTACTATACCAGCAGTACTGCTAGCTACAGTATTTACTCCAATAGAGGCCTCCTTTCATTCATAGGATAGGAATATGAAAATCATAGGAAGTGAGATGACATGCATCTCAATTCATATAGAGAAAGGCCCTGTTTGGATACTCTAACTGAGTTAGAGGTTAGAGTTAGATTCTTACCCTGGACCAACCGTAAACTAACTCTAACCAATGAGCTGTTTGGATGGTAGGGTTAGATTGACAATAAATATTCTTTCTCAACCATTTGACTACTTTAGACCATGTTTGGATGGGAGGGGTAACTTTTTTTACTAATTTTTTAGTGGGCCCAAGAGAACAAACCCAAATAAGCTCCTCTAGTGTGGGCTAGTTTTTTGGGGTGGGTTAGATCTAACTAACCCAAACTAACCCATCATGTTTGGATACTTTTGGGTTATTTGAGCCCCACTAACCAAAACTAACTATAACTTAGGGATTCAAACAGGGCCAAAGAGATGCAATTTGATGCATAGGATAGGAATTTTTCCACTTAGTCTAGGCTAATGTACTGGTAATTTGCTCTAAAAACTACAGTAGTAACTAGTAGTATTGGTACATGCTCATACTCAGACACAGACACACACACTAACTACTAGTACTACTACTTCTCACATGCTGGCCAGACACCGTCGTTCTCCTTCCCGGCTTTGTCGGCGACACCCCACTGGGCTTGGATCTCTGCCGAGCACTCCGCAGTAGCGCGTGCGTCCTTTTATTTCTTGCGGCAGCAGGCCTCTCTTTTCTTGAGTGCTTTCTGACTTTTCCGCTCCCTCTGTGCGGCTTTGGCCGCCTCTTGCTCTACCGCCCATTCGGCCTTGGCATCTTCAAATTCCTCCCACATAGTTGTGAGGTCGCGAGCGGCGATGAACTCGGCATGGCGGGATGCCATCGCTTCCCTACCATTTTGTGTGCGTTCATGGGCGGCGAGGAACTCGGCGCGACGGGATGCCATCGCTGCCTTACCGGTTAGTGTGCATCGCGGTGGCATGAACGACGCTTGGTGAGAGCTCTGGGGTGGAGTGGCCGAACAACCGTATAGTGCATTGGTTTGTCAAGAGCTCAAGGACAGAAGACGAAGCAAATTAGGATTCCCATTCAATCATGGTCATTTATTACCGAGTAAAATGCATTGGTGGTCATCAAACTTGTCTTGATAGCTCACTTTGATCATTGTATACGAGATATAGTGATTATATGGTCGCTGGCTCAGCGTATAGCTCTGTATTTGTATGGTTGACCAGTCAAACAGTACGCATGCACCTGAAACGGTCACCGTCTCTCCAGAATGTCAATGCCGCATTCGCTGGACCTAACTGCAGGTGCAATTGGTGTGTCACTGACATGCGGGCTAGACGCCCGTTGGGCCCACATGTCAGACACCCAAACACATCTGCAGTTAAGTCACTGAAGCAGCATCCGCATTCACGCCCGACGAACCTACTCCTGTGCCAGTTGTCCATCCATCTGCCGCGGCTCATTGCTATTCGCCCGCTATATTAACTTGAGCCCCAGCTCCCAGCCATAGCCAAAGACCCACACTTATTCTCCTCCGGTCCCTTCCTTCTGTCGGCACCACTTCAACCATGGCCTCGTGGCGCTCCGAAGCTCTCTTGGACGTACTGTCGCAGGAGCAGACGAGGGACATCGACGGCTCTGCTCCGGGCGCACTCGAAAGCTCTCTTCGACGTACTATCACAGGAGCAAACGAAGGAGATCGCCGGCACCCCCCGGGCCGCCCTCCGCTGCCACGACCATGAAGTCGGCGCGCGTGCGCGGGCGCAGCCAGCAGCGAGGAAGAGTAGTACACGGTAGGTCGCCGCCGCTCTGGTCCCGGGAAAGCCACGGCTACTCCAGTCGACGCCAACCTTGGTGGGATAAACATCGGTGGCCGATTAGCCGCTTGACAGCGACGTGGAGGCAGAAATCTTCATAACCTTGTGCTTCGGCCGGAGGAGGAGGTTATCAAGGCAGATGAGGAGGAGGCAAAGGCAATGGCTGGCTTTCTCGGGTTCATGGCCGGACTTGGTGGTCGGGCGCCGGCGATCGTTTAGATTAGGTTTACAGTAGGTTAAGTATGGTTTGTGCAAAATATGTAATGAATTTCGTCTAGTTTGTAGGAAAAGTTTTCGAAATGTAATGAATTTCATCCGGTTAATTTCATCTGGTTAATTTGAAATTTGCTTTGTTTGCACGAATTTCGTCCGGTTAGTTCATATAGTTGTCGAAAGGTATGCTTCGCAAGTTCTAAAGGAAAGGCGGCACACTTACGACTTGTACACGTTGTAACCACGACAGTCCAGATTGCACGCCGCTCACCAAAGGGGACACGCGTTGTCTTGCAGTTTCACTGACATGTGGGACCGTAATTAAATAAACCGTCAATAGCCGAAATCTAATCGCTTGGCGGGCGTCAGCTGAGAAGAGAGAAACGGGGGAGGGAGAAGAGATCGCTCGCCCGCCGCGCACGGACTCCAAGAAATATATGGTGATAATGTGAGGTGGGCCATGCTGGAGTCCAGACCGCTTACGGAGCCCGCTCTCACCGCCCTGGCCCCTCAAGACGCCAGTTGCTCGCTGCATGCATAGCAAGTAGTCCCCGCTTATGTGGAGGAGAGAGAGGCATTGACAAAGTCAAGGAGTAATAGTGGAGACAATAGCTTTCATCAAAAATAAACAATGAATACTCGTTCCTCGTCCTCTATATCAGAAAGAATACTTTCATTCGCCGACATGTGGGACGTCGACCATACTGGTCCACCTGCCATGCACACAATTATCATGGTCTACCCCGGTCGTATTGCAGGCCCAACCTTTCCCACCGTAAGTTGTTCGGATGAAGGAACCATCATGACTTCGTTGAATTCCGCTTCTTCAAGAAAACTTACTGTACCCGCAATACTGCTACCACACGCGAAGACTGGACGACACTGTACCATGTCATATCACTGAAACCCACTAGGCCAAACTAGCCCGCCTAGGTCATCTATTTTGGAACGGAGGGAGTACGTCTCTCCACTGCTATGATTTTGTGTCGCACACTCTCTGTACTTTTGCTATGATTTTCCTACCCTATGAACCAAATGAGGCCTGAATGTATGTAGACTATTGTCTGATCGATCTCTAAGCCTACAATTTTAGGAGGTAGGGCTATTGGTTGATCGACGAGGGATAAGTATAAGCGTACCACGAGCTCATCAGCCCCGACGTTTCTCTTTGGTGAGTGTTTTGCAAGTACTATAGCTCGCACAGTAGGTAGCCTACTAACTCCAAGAATCATCAAACAAGCCCTTCTGATATGATAAACAGTTCAAACTTACATCTAAGCATGCCATATATTACATCAAAAGCTGTGAGGATACATCTGTTTCCATAACTCGGAGAGGGTTCGCATGATTCATCGCATGATTCACTATCAAACAAAAGTAGCAAGATCCGCCCACACAAGACAGTGCACTAGCCCTAAGATGGTTTGATAACACGCATCGTTCTGGTAATCAAACACAGGGCAATGCAAACTACCCTGAAGGATTAGCGCGACCAACTATTTCTTGTCATCGATCTCTCGGGCAATGACCACAGCACGGACAACGGCATGGGAATCGATTACTGGGGCGATGTCCACAGGACTGACCGCGAAATAAGAATCGATCTTTGGGATGATGTCCACAGGATGGACAGCGGCATCGGAATCGATCTCCGAGGCGATCCCAACAGGACGGGCCACGACATCGGAATCATCAAGGACAACCACCGGCACCTACACAACACTAACATATTATCAAGCACATTGCAAATAATCAAAAAGCAAGCACATTGCAAATAATCAAAAACCACAACTATGGTAATAAGCCATTATTTTTTACCTTGTGCAGCTCACCAGGGGATCTCATCCTTCCGGGGGACATCTCCTCGTCCTTGATGGGGGCCATCACCTTGCCAGGGGAATACTGCTTCTCAACGGCGACTATCTCCTCAAACTCGGTCTTGAGCCTCACATAGGTAGAAATCAGAGCTCCTGGGTTAGGCACGGTGGGGCCCTGGCTGTTCTTCCAACTTTCTTTGAGGAGTTCGTCCGCCAACGTCCTCAACTCTTTGGCTAGTGCTTGTTTCTTGGAGTTCTTCGTCTCCATGGGTTGGCCCGCCAACATGGTCAACTCGTTGGTCGGTTCTCGCTTCCTGGAGATCGCTGTATCCAGTGGGTTGTCCGCCGATAACTCTTTGTCTAGTGCTCCAGGATCCATCAATGAACTGACAAACAAAAAGCAATCGAAAGGAAACCACAATCGCAATCAAAACGGGAAAAGAATAGGATGTGAGAATCGGTCGGTGCTTCACAAAAAGAAGATTATTGGAATGAAAATATAGCAGCATAACTGATTCGCCCACCTTTCCTTCATCGGTAGAGAAGAAAAATTGCAGAAGTGAGTAGCCTGGAGTGAGGTTTTCTTCAAGAAAGGGAAGAAAGGGCTTGAACGAGTGTTCCAATGAAATGATGGTTGCTTCGTCCGGTCCAACTTGGAGGCCACCTTACCACTGCTGGTAAAGGTGTGGGTTTTGTGATATGACGGGTCATGACGGTCACACCGGGGTGATAGGTGAGTCTCGACTATAGCACCTCGCTGTGATTTGGTGGATGGCACGCGGGCCCGGATGCTTTGAAATGTCATTAACTTGATTTTAGTCTCTTTAGTATTTGGATCCAAGCATGGATGAGGCTAACAAGTTTTAGTCCCACTACTTTTAGTCATGAGACTAAAACGAATCAAAGCACTCTCTCAATATTGTGCACCGTGACCAAGGTGGAGAGGAAAACGAGAGAACTACGTAATTAATGCATGAGTTTAATTAGGGTAGTTTTAGATTAATGCATGAGTTTAATGCACGAGATACATTCCTCCAATCGCAAAATCCCTTGGTTCATGAGATTTTAGATTTGAGCCCTATAAACCAGAAGGGAGGGGGTACTGCACACGGTGTAGTCTAGTCACTTGTTTTTTTTTAGCCGAAGTCTAGTCACTTGTTGAAATCTCTAGAAAGGCAAATACTCCTTTCCTGTTTACAGGTCTATACTACTCCCTCCGTCTAGGTGTGTAAGTCATCTTACGAAAACCAAATAGTCCCAAAACACTTAGGCGCGGTGCATTAACTTCTACCTTGTTTCTTGTTTCTTAACATATGTATCAACCAATAAGAGATGAGAGGTGTGCATGCTCTTAATGACCTGCAATGGCTAGTTCATTGCATGGAATGCTATTAATTAGCAAATAAACATTGGTGACCCCAGGAGGAAACGGTGCTAAGCGGGTGGACCAATGCAGAATGAGTATCAACCAATGGATAATGGAGTTTAATTGTTAAACAATAGCAATTTTGTCTCATGCAAGAGCCTGGCTAGTACTCTAAGGAACTGCACCACGCGAGCGTTCGCAACTGCCACGTTCGGTTTGTACTTGGCTCTTCGCCTCTTCGAGAAGACGAACAATGATGTTACTCCTACTTCTACAATATCGAATCCACTGTTGCATATGTCCGTCCACCTCGTGTGGGAGGGATAGCGTGTAGCAAAAGCTTCTACTTACTGCTCCTGCCTTTGCGTCCATGACAGGTGGGCCCAACAGGTGGTTGGCCCACCTGTCATGCAGCCAAAGGCAGGTGCAGTTAAGGAACCGGAGCTCAGTCCGCGAGGGAGAGGGCGTCATAGTAATCAAATTTCTCAGGCTTGTACGAGTTGACACGACACATCAAGCACTACATTCGATAACACTCTTTTTACACATTTCAAATGGGCTACTTCGTATGTAGGAGTGGACATATTCTGCTTCGTATATACTCCCTCCGTTCCAAAATATAAGTCTTTTTAGAGATCTCACTATGAACTACTCCCTCCGTCCCATAATGTAAGACGTTTTTTGACACTAAACTAGTGTCAAAAAACGTCCTATATTATGGGACGGAGGGAGTACATACGAAACAAAATGAGTGAATCTACACTCTAAAATATGTCTATATACATCCGTATGTAGTTTGTAGTGGAATCCCTAAAAAGACTTATATTTAGGAACGGAGGGAGTAGTCACTTGTTGCAATCTCTAAAAAGACTTATATTTGGAAACGGAGGGAGTACAACGCATGCATGCATGCCATGACTTTCCTTTTGATACTTGCATGTGTTGATTTGATGCACCTTGCCAAATTTTGACTATAAATTTAACTAACCAAATTTTCATGCATGTCACAAAAAATCACGGGGCTGTTTGGATTGTGACTATGTTTGTCTTATGTTGCCACATTATTTTTCCCACACTTGCCACACTTGCCTAACCTGACTTGCTCAAATTGTTAGACACACTTTGGCTTGCCTAAGGGAATCTTGCCACAATTTTTGTGTCTATGACATGTGGGGTTCACTGCTAATAAAAAAATCTTTTCTTAGGTGTGGCTACTAAAAAAGACTTATACTTAGGAATGGAGGGAGTAGAAAATATAAATAATAATGCATGTTGGGGCAACCCACGTTTCCGCTAATTTTAGCCGTGGCCTTGTTCACAATTTTTACGAGGGTGTGGTTGTTCATTTAATGGAGGGACTTGTAGTACTACCAGACTTGAACGATACAAAGTGCGACCTGGCACACCATAACAACACTTGGAACAAGAGGGTAGCTATCTCAAAAAACATTCAACAACTAAAAAAACCGCGACCTGTCATGTAGTAGTACACAATTTTAAACGATTGTTTTGACCGAGTGAAAAAGGAAAACTACCCCACTACTTATATATAGGCCGGAGCCTCCGCGCTTGCTTGCTAGGGTTGCTCTATTCACACACTCTCATCCTCTCCAGATCTAAACAAGATAGGGGTAGTAACCCTTTCTTTCTCCCTTCAAAAAACACTGGCTTTCTATCCTCACCGCTGGTTACAGATCCGGATGTATCCCCCTCCACCGGTGAAGGGGAGGAGGGGCAGCGTTTAGGCCGTCGTCGACAGCGAGGGAGGAGACCCACTGCTGGCCGCACCGTTATCTCTGGCCGAGCGCCGGTGCGGGAGGTCCTCCGATCCCTTCGTCGTTTCCCGTGGGCGGACCCGGCCTCCCGCCGCCCACCTATCCACATCCCGACGACCTTCAGGTATATCTTCATTCAAAACCGCCTTAGCTCTACTTCCCCAGCTTGCTATGTTGTTGCATGTGCATTAGTTTCTACCTCTCAGCCCCTCTCGATCAGATGATCCAACGTCACCTATTTTTTTTCTATTGTTAGAGGTAAAGCTACTTCATGGAGTCAAATCTTGTACTCCCTCCGTCCAAAAATACTTGTCATTGAAAAAGTGGGGGTGGGGGAATTTAGTATGTACATTGGACTTGGTACAAACAGGAAGGAAAGGGGATGAAAGTAGTACAGACTGGTCATCCAACCGGTCTCTTGGTGGAAAAGGGAAATATAGGGGTAACGCTGTACACAGTGGTATGACCAGGACTAGATTTGCTATCCACACATAGGAGTAGGTGGCTAGAGTGAACAAAAATGGGACCAACCCAGATATGTTGCTTGGATGTTTGTTTCTCAGGGCAACAAACTATGAATCACCAATTTATGCCCATGTTTATGTACATGGTGCTGTACTGTTGGTGCACCCACTGTCCCATCCCCTTATACCAAATATTTAGGCTCCGGTCGGAATAAAGGGGCAGAAAACATAGGTCTTGATGAAAATAGAGGAATAGGAAAGGAATGTAGGTATAAAACTATGGAACAGCAAACCGGAGGAAACTCTCAAGAGAATGTGTACGGATGGACTACGAAATGTACGGATTTGTTTTTTTAGAGTAGCATGCTTGGCAGTATGAGATGCTATTTGTTTATTCAGCTGCACAGTGAGTACTCTTGTCCTCACCTCACGTACCACACATAGGTTGATTTTTTTTATTCCGGCAAACACAACATAGCAACCTATCTAACGCATGGCAGTGAGCGCCTGCCTCGGGCTTCCGCCCAAAAAAAGAGCAACGCGTGGATGTTTCTAATTCGATGGAATCTGTACTACCAGACCAGCTTTTCCTATGAAACACTATTCACCTTTCCCGTGTTCCGAACGGTTGGAAGGGAAAGAATACGGTAGGAATTGTGTTCCTACGAAAATCCTGCACGAAACCTATGAACCGAACGTAGCCTTAGCTGTTCTTAATATAATGTCCCAGGTAAAAATGAAGCCATGCCACTGTTTTTGCCTGTAATTGTTTGAGACTCTGACAAGTTTAGCCAAATGTTTTTGCCTGTAATTTTTTGAGACCCTGACTGTTTCCTCTGTGCTTTTTTGTGCAAACAGGGATATCCAATTCACCTGGTTGCTGTTGTGACCTTTTGGTGCACTGCACAAAACTCTTCTTAAAAGAAGTGATTTTTGTGTTGTTTAACTGGAATGTCAGAAGGAACAGTTGGTTCATTTTGGTGGAACTGCACAAAGGGAGATCTGTGTTCCAATCCTCATCATCCATATTGGCGCCATAACCTTCCTTTAGGTAAGAATGATATTTAATGCATGTGTTCATCTCTATTTTCCGACTGCCATGAGAAAATAATGCTGTTTTTTACTAGTACACTTGTACTCCCTCACTGACAAAAACAATTCTGAATTAGAAGGCCAATCATGTACTTGGTTTCACCAACTGGTGAGGAGAAAGAGAAACAGAGCATGAAGAGGAGGAAGAAGAAGAATAAACAGTGCCAAGGCGATCTTGCTGAAGCCAGAGGCCTCAGTCGAGGCTATTCAAGGGCTCCGGCAATGACTACCTTACATGTGAGACGATCCTCTAGGGAGCCCTTCCACTTCTGCTGTCTCACTTAGTTAATTAGGAGCACTTAAATACCACTAATTTATTACTGCCTAATTTTCCTGGTGGAGTTAAACAAATCTTTAGTAGGACCCTATGCTGAATCATGTACATGTGAATGTTTGTCTATGGAGGTGAATCATGTGGTGGAGCAGGGAGGGAATATTATTAGTGTCATGACATAATAGTGCTATTGTTTTGCATGTCAATTTTTTGCCATTGGTTCAATGAGGCAATGTTTTGCGTATTGTCCATCATGAATTTGATGCTACTGTTTGAGTAATATGCTAATGTCTTTCTATCCTTTCTCACTAAGCTAATGAAAGTTTCACCTTGTTCCTACTTGTGCAAACAGGGATCATGTTGTGCCAATCATACATTTTAGTGGAACTACACAAGACAATACAATGAACTGTATCCCAGCCAGTGCTTTAACTCTGCTGGAAGTTCTTGATAATCTTTCGATATAATCTCCACACTGGTAAACAAGAGTGATTTCAACCATACATTTGAAGTGCACAAAAATATATACTATTGTGTGATTCCTGTGAGTGCTTTATCATCTCTAATGGGACTACATGAATAAGCTTTTTTTCTCAAGTTGGTATGGGCCTAAGGCCTTCATCCATATTAGTTTGCTGTCATCTCTATTTGTATCGTGCTACTGTCATGAGAAACTCCTTTATCTTTGCACTTTTAAGTTTTGCAACCTATGATAAATGGCAATGCTTTGAGTGTTGAGTTGAGCTAATTGGCACTGATTAAATAAACTAATACCTCACTTTAAGCAAGACTACTATGTTGCTAAGTTTACCCATTAAGATAATGAGGGTGCTTCTATTTGTTAGTATATGTTTCATCAACTAGTCCCACTATTACAGTAATCTCACTCTCTCAATATATGTGCCAACAGGGATGCTCGATTTTGGTGGAACTGCACAAAAAAATTGGGTGCTTCACTGCCTCGATAGCTTCCGTCCTTTCCTGTCAGTCGCTAATCTCTGCTTGCTTTCTTCCTTTGATGTTAGTCGCTTGGCTTATCCCGGCTTCGAGTCAAAGGAAATAGTAATTGATATGCTACCTCACACAGGTTGGTACTGGTCTTTATCCTGATTACTATGCCTGTCATATGTATTGGTAATATGGTATTGTGCTACTATTTGCCGTTTTCATAAAGGAGTAATTTGGAGCCTGAACTCGCAGGTGGACATTATCCTGATCATTACATTGGGTGATTTCAGTAGAACTGCACAAAATGATCAGATGGACAGGTACTTATGCTGCTGTTATGTACTCCAAAGTTCACTCAGACAAGCATCGACGTTGACAAGAAGTGCCTATATTCATTCGAGTATCAACCAGCGTCAACCAATTGTCAAAGTATTAGGAGAGTGAACGCCAAAAATATTGCTTGGTGCATAGCCCAGAAAAACGCAGTCCAGTCTTTGGTCCCAACTTGTGCCTTTTGGTTACCGGCACATATGGTAGCGAACTATATGGCATGGAGTCTAAAGATTCCAGACAAGTTGGTTGACGCTTATATTCATTTGGGACTTAATCAATCTGCACGCCAAGGATGCTCCATTTCAGTTGAACTGCACAAAAAATTTGGGTGGCTCATTTTCTCAACCGCCTCCTTTCTCGTCTGCAATGTAGAATTTTGGCGAGATACAGGACCAAGATGAGCCAGTAAACTAGTTGGATGAAAGTAGTGGCCAAGTTGCTCAAACCTCCATCGGCACGAGGCCACTATTTGAGGATAAACCTACAAGCAAAGTTCAGATTGTCTGTGCTGCCTCTTATGTACTCGAAAGTTTACTCGTACAAGAACTAATTTTAGCAAGAAGTTCGTCCATGGATCATATTGGCTGCGATCTCAATCAGTCGGTACCCTAGGTAATTGAAGTTCATCCATGGATCATATTGGCTGTGATCTCAATCATTTTGATGCATAAACATACTGAACATGTGTATATCTGAATCTTTTTGTGAATTATGTATGAATATTGTCGTGTAATCTATCAATCATTTGGATGCATAGATATGCTGAGCTTGTGTATATATGAATCTTTTGAGTTGTTGATAGTGAATGTTGGCTATGAATATGAACGTGTCCTGTGAACCTGAGTTTGATATGAATTGCAACAGAACCAGTTATAACCCTTCTCCTCCTCTCAATCTGCGACTCCACTGCCGCGTTTTCCCATGTCAGGGTCGTTCCCTTCCGGGGCCTCGCCGTCGTCCACCGCCTCGCTGTGTTCGGTGCGGCGTGGTCAACGAACAAGAGTCATGGAAAGAGGACTGTACGTGGGGAGCCTGACGGTTGGGACCCACGAGGTCCATGGTCGCACGCAAGGAAAGTTCCTCCTTATTAAGCTGAAAAAAATGTTTCCTCCACCTGGCAGCTAGGACCCACCGAATGTATCTTCGCACGGAAGGAAGTGCCTCCTTACTTTGCAAAAAAAATTATTCATCCCGTTGACAGCTGGGACCCGTCAGATTTTGTGACTAACTTGTGGGCCTGCTAAGCGGACGTGTACGCACGGCTTTGTCAACTTAATCAACAAATGATTCTTGCAGCTGGACCGTTGGATGTTAATCCAACAGCCGTGCTCCTTCTTCAACCTCTGTTCTTGCTCCTGTCTCCCGTGGGCGGCACAGCGGCTGTGCTGCCGTGCACCTGAACCAGTGAAGTTTCCCACTCCTCTCCATCTGCGACTCCACTGCCCCGTCTTCCCCATCTCCGGGTCGTTCCAGTCTAGGTGCGCTTGGCACGGTGTGGTCAACGTGGTCAACAACCGAGAGTCATCAGAAGATGACTGTACGTGAGAGGCTGACAGTGGGGACGTACCACACCCGTGGACACATGCATGCAACGGAACGCGGCGAGGTCAACGTGGTCAAGGAACGACTTCCATCGGAAGTATACTGTATGGAGAGTCTCAGCAGGGTCCACGGCCGCAGCAAGTAAGTGCCTCCTTATTACGCGGAAAATAAGGATTCCTCCAACTGACAGCAGGGACCGACTGGACGGGCCATTGTATTTTGTGAAAAAAACGTTTGCCCCTTACTGCTGGGACCCACCTGACGGGCCACCGTATTTCAAACGTCCCCCCCGCTGTCAGCTCGGACCCACCGGAAGTGCCTCCTTATTATGCACAAAAAATGAATACTCCCCCTGCTAGCTGGGACACACATTGGTGGGAGGCTGACTTGTGGGCCTACTAAGTTGACGGGGACGAAGGGCTTTGTCAACTTAGTCAATATGAACGATTCTAGCTCCAGTGACCGTACGATGTCCATCCAACGGCCTTAGTGCTTCTTCAACCTCTGGTCTTCTTGCTCCAGCCGCCGAAACCAGCGCCGGTCGTGCTCCTGCCTCCCGTGGCCGGCTATGCTGCCGCGAAGGACTCACCGGCCCCTACTATTCCCACCGCTGGCCAGGACCTGCGGCGATGGCAACCTCACACCGCAGCCGAACCAGTGAACCCTCGTACTCCTCTCCGCGCGGGCTTCCACTGCCACGTCTTCCCCGCTCCGCGTTGTCCCCTTCCTAGGCCTCGTCGTCGTCCACCGCCGTGGTGCTCTCCGCGCGGCGTGGTCAAGGAACGACTTGCATCGGAAGAGTACTGTACGTGGAGAGGCTGATAGCTAGGTCCACGGCCACAGCCTAGTTTTTTTTGTGATTTGCCAAGTCGCTTTGTCAGGCCTGTTGGGCTGCAAATCTTTCAGACGAGGATAGCTTTCATTCGGCTGGCCGAGAAAATGGCCCATCAGTAATGAGAAATGTGATGTACATTTTTAAAACACATCAAAGCGGCAATTAGTTTCAAATATCTTTTTTTTCATTTTGAGATTTTAAATTACATTAATTTTTATGCGTGGAGAATTTTTTGGATTTTATATTGATATACATTTAGTCTTAAAATCAGTTTGAATGTGAGTCGAAATTTCGGGATTAAAAACATTTCGGACCGCACCGAAATATGCAAAATTTTGTATAATTTTTTAACGGTGGCCACAATATGGGCTGTAATGCTAACAAAAAGAATATGGGCTCCAAAAAAACCTTAAGAATTAGCAAATGGGCTGTAAATTATTAGAAATAATGGCAGATGTGATGTATGTTGTTTTCCATAGATTTGAGGCTTTCCTAAAAAAACGGTTGACGCAAAAGCAGTGACTGTTGGATGGCCATCCAACGGCCGTAGTGCTTCTTCAATCTCTGCTCTTCCTGCTCCAGCCGCTCAAACAAGCGCCGGCGGGACTGCCCGCTCCCTCCTCCCCGCGGCTGGCTGTGCTGCCGCGCAGGCCTCACCGCCCCATCGTACTCCCATCACTGGCCTAGCCATCCCTCTACTCACCCACACCTTTTGTTATTCTCCGGCGACGACAGACGAACCAGTAAACCCTCGTTCAGTCGTACTCCCCTCCACGTAGGAAACAACTGCTGAATCTTCCCTGCCTCCGTGTCGTTCCCTTCCTAGGCCTCGCCGTCGTCCACTGCCCTGGTGCTCTCGGCGTGGCCTGGTCAACCTGGTCAATGACCGACATGCATCTGAAGTGGACTGTACGTGGAGAGGCCGACAGCTGGGTCCACGGCCGCACGTAAGGAAGTGCCTCCTTATTACGCACAAAATAATGACTCGTCCACCTGACATCAGGGAACCACCGAAAGGGCCTCAGTATTTCGCGAAAAAATGTTACCACCGCTGACATCTCGGACCCACCAGCTATATCTTCGCACGCAAGGAAGTGCCTCCTTATTACGCACAAAAAAATGAATAATCCCCCTGTTAGCTGGGACCCAGTATAGTGGCAGGCTGACTTGTGGGCCTACTAAGTTGACGGGGACGGAGGGCTTTGTCAACTTAGTCAATCTACATGATTCTAGCTCCAGTGATCGTACGATGTCCATCCAACGGCCGTAGTGCTTCTTCAACCACTGGTCTTCTTGCACCAGCCGCCCAAACCAGCGCCGGTCGTGCCTCGTGCTCCTGCCTCCCATGGCCAGCTGTGATGCGGCGGAGGCCTCACCGCCCCCTACTACTCCCACCGCTGGCCAGGCCATCCCTTTACTCACCCACACCCCCTATTATTCTGCGGTGATGGCAGCCTCACACTGCAGCGAACCAGTGAACCCTCATACTCCTCTATGCGTGGGCATCCACTGCCGCGTCTTCCCTGGCTCCGCGTCGTCCCCTTCCTAGGCATCGCCGTCATCCAACGCCCTGGTGCTCTCGGTGCGGCATGGTCAACATGGTCAAGGAATGGCTTCCATCGGACATGGACTGTACGTGGAGAGGCTGGCAGCTGGGTCCATGGCCGCAGCAAGGAAGTGCCTCCTTATTACGCGCAAAATAATTATTCCTCCACCTGCGAGCGGGGACCCAGCGGTCGGGCCACCGTATTTAGCGAAAAAAACGCTTCCCCCTGTCTGCTGGGACCCACCAATTACATCTTCGCACGCATGGAAGTGCGTCCAAAAAAAACCGATTCGCCCCCCTGACTGCTGGGAGCCACCAGCTACATCTTCGCACGCAAGGAAGTGCCTGACAGTCGGGACCCACCTGGTCGAAGCGTATGTAGCATTGTCATTCTGGTCGTGAACGTGTACGTACATATATACTGGTGGATGTAGAGGCGCGCACATGTCGTAGTAGAGGCGCGCACGTAGCATGTACACGTACGTACAGCGGCGAGGGTGCAAGAAAGAAAATACGGCCACGTACGTACATACAGGCAGGGTCTCTAACGCCTATCACGCATAAGTACATGGCTGGGTCGGAACGGAGAAACAGCGTCGTCGTCGTGTTCATGGGGAGCCAACCGGCTGGGTCGGAACGGAATGTGTGGTCGTGTTCATCGGGAGGGCTTGGACGCAACAGGCGATGGAAACGAGGCCTGGCGTACCGCACAACAAAGGAAACGGCCTTGTGTTCGACCGGCCACATTCGAAACGGGGTCCTGTTGATCGGGAGGGGCCTGGCGTACCACAAAATGGAGGAAACGGACCTCCTACGGTCGAAACAGGAATCCTGTTGATCAGGAGGGGTGTGGCGTACCGCAAAACGGACGAAACAGACTTGTGTTGGAGCGCTACGGTCGAAACGGGGGGAGGGGTGTGGCGTACCGCAAAACGGGACTCCACGGGATACTGTTCATCTCCACCGTCGACCTCCTCCAGCCTCCACGGGCTACCGTCGACCTCCTCCAGCCTCCACGGGCTCCTGTTCATCCAGCCTCGACCACGCGCTACTCCACCGGCTACTGTTCAACCACCCCTCCACGGGCACCCCTCCACTGTCTACTGTTCATCCAGCCCTCCACACCACGGGG
>NC_057804.1:281829800-281901149 GCF_018294505.1 Triticum aestivum | reverse complement strand
ATCAATCGCCTTCAGTTAGCAGCAGTAGCGAAGGAATCACTCCATCGGGTTTAGTTAACAGCCATCGATCGATCCCTCGGGTTCAGTAACGCGTAGCCTGTAGTGCAATCGCTCGGGTTCAGTTAGAGCCCAACGCCTCGCTCGGGTTCAGTTAGAGCCAATGCCTCGCACACACGCGCGTACCTATATGAGAGAAATGTGCATCGCTCTCCCACCGTAACTGGCAACTCCCCTAAATTTTCATCCCCCTCGCTTCTACCACGGTGTTTTCCGTCATGGACGACCCAAAGAATGTCATGCAGCTGCGTCTCCAGCCCGCCCAGGACGAAAAGCCCATTTTCTGTCATGATTATTTGTCATAGAAGTAGGAGCCCGCCACATCTATGATGATACCGGGTTTTGTCACAATTATCGTCATAGAAGTGTCATATGTATGACAGAATTTTTTTCGTTCGGCCCAAAATGTCATGGATGTGTCTTTTTTGTAGTGATAGGAGTGGATAAGGAACTAGCCATTAAGACAAGGTGAGCGATCTAACACACGAGCAAACGGAAAAAGGCAAGCCAATGGAAAACAAAACGGCAAGGGTGAAGTGGGGGAGAGGAAAACGAGAGGCAAATGGAAAACAATGTAAATGCGAGGGAGAAGAGTTTGTGATGGGTGAAGACCTCCATGGCAACGGCGCCAGAAATCCTTCTTGCTACGTCTTGAGCTTGCGTTGGTTTTCCTTGAAGAGAAAAGGGCGATACAGCAATAGTAGCGTAAGTATTTCCCTTAGTTTTTGAGAACCAAGGTATCAATCCAATAGGAGGCTCCTCAAAAGTCCCACGCACCTACACAAACAAACAAAGAACTCGCAACCAACGCAATAAAGGGGTTGTCAATCCCTTCATGGCCACTTGCGAAAGTGAGATCTGAGAGAGATAGTATGATAAGATAAATATCTTTTTGGTATTTTATAATATAGATTGGAAAAGTAAAGATGCAAATAAAAGTAGATTGAAAGCTTATATGATAAAAGATAGACTCGGGGGCCGTAGGTTTCACTAGTGGCTTCTCTCAAGTTAGCATAAGTATTACGGTGGGTGAACAAATTACTGTCAAGCAATTGATAGAAAAGCGAATAATTATGAGATTATCTAGGCATGATCATGTATATAGGCATCATGTCCGTGACAAGTAGATTGACTCCTGCCTGCATCTACTACTATTACTCCACACATCGACCGCTATCCAACATGCATCTAGAGTATTAAGTTCATAAGAACAGAGTAACGCATTAAGAAAGATGACATGATGTAGAGGGATAAACTCATGCAATATGATATAAACCCCATCTTTTTATCCTCGATGGCAACAATACAATACGTGCCTTGCAACCCTTACTGTCACTGGGTAAGGACACCGCAAGATCGAACCCAAAGCTAAGAACTTCTCCCACGGCAAGAAAGATCAATCTAGTAGGCCAAACCAAACTGATAATTCGAAGAGACTTACAAAGATAACTCAATCATACATAAAAGAATTCAGAGGATCATAAACCCACAATTCATCGGATCTTGACAAACACACCGCAAAAAGAGTTACATCGTATAGATATCCACAAGAGAGGGGGAGAACATGGTATTGAGATACAAAAAGAGAGAAGAAGCCATCTAGCTAATAACTATGGACCCGAAGGTCTGTGGTAAACTACTCACAACTCATCGGAAGGGCTGTGGTGTTGATGTACAAGCCCTCCATGGTCGATTCCCCCTCGGGCGGAGCGCCGACAAAGGGTCCAAGATGAGATCTCGCGGATACAGAAGGTTACGGCGGTGGAAATTGTTTTTGTTGGCTCCCTGGATGTTTTCGGGATACGTGGGTATATATAGGAGGAAGAAGTAGGTCGGTGGCCGCCTGAGGGGCCCACAAGATAGAGGGGCGCGCCCTGTAGGGATGGGCGCGCCCTCCACCCTCGTGTCCGCCTCGGCTGCTTCTTGGCTTGCACTCCAAGTCCTCTGGATCACGTTTGCTCCAAAAATCACACTCCCGAAGGTTTCATTCCGTTTGGACTCCATTTGATATTCCTTTTCTTCGAACTACTGAAATAGGCAAAAAAACAGCAATACAGGCTGGGCCTCCGGTTAGTAGGTTAGTCCCAAAAATGATATAAATGTGTAAAATAAAGCCCATAAACATCCAAAAGGGGTAACATAATAGCATGGAACAATCAAAAATTATAGATACGTTGGAGACGTGTCACTTCCCCCGCAGATCTAGTCTCCGTACGGGCGGGATTGGCTTCTATGGGCGATGGTGCATTGGTGGAGAATTTCCCCAACCCCAGCCAAGGAGAGAGGGTGTGCTTCATCTCGTTCCTTCCGAGGGGCATAGGATTCCTGATCTACCCCTTCCTTAGGGGTCTATTGTAGTACTATGGGATCCATCTGCACAACCTCACACCAGGTTCCATTCTGCACATCTCTGGTTTTGTCGCTCCCAGCGAATTGCTTTTAGGCTGCGAGGCTCATATTGAACAATGCAAAAGTTCTTTTGCCTCATCCCCCGCCATCGGGGCGGAGGGTCTTTATTTGAAGTGGGCGGCACTGAAGTATCCCATATAGCCGGATCTAGTTACCCGGTCGGGACTCTGAAGAGGGGGTCCGAAGAATGGTCTTCAGAATGGTTCTATATTGAGGACGTTCCCCTTCTGGACCCTGTTCGGCGTGGACTTACCGAATTTTCCAGTGCTCCCTTGAAGAAGCTACTCAGCTGGCGCCCTAAGTCCCCCAAGCAGGAGGATAGTGCGGAGGTGATGAGACTGGTTAGCAAGATCAGATTGCTGACCCATTCCGAACTCTCCATCATTGAAGTCATGGCCATTGCAATAAAGCGATGCATCCAGCCTCTCCAATCCAGAGTGACCCCCCTGCTCAGCTAAAGGACCATGCTTGCAACGAAGACCCCGGATTCTATGAAGATCCGGACATATTTGTGGATTTTGAAGATGAGTTTATTATCAGGCAAGCCTCGATGGCTTGGAGGTAGCCATTATGGCCAATTATCCCGATCTCTATCCCTTCGTTAAGGTAAGTGTTCGGAAATCACTTCAAAAGGGAAACTTTTCCTCTCACAGCTTACCCTTCGCACTAAACCGTGTTTCACAGGATTGGCGCTTAGCGAGCCGTACCCAAGCACGGGCAGTCAAAAGGAAAATGGCTTCTTCGCAGGGTGAGCACGAGAGACGAAACGGGACTGGGAGCGCTGCTGAGCCCACTCCATCAGCAAAGAGGTATATTCGTCACTTCATGTCTAGGCATAAAGCTGAATTGTCATATTCCTCCTCCTTCTATCATCTCAGGAGAGGTATACGGTGAACCGTACCAAAGATCCCAGCAAGCTGAGCTGCAGCCAATGCAGTGCCGAACTCGTCAACTAGGATGAGGGCGCATACAGGGGCGGCACCGTCTCTTCCATCTCATGACGATCCGGATGAAGTGTTCGTCACTAATTCCGAGGTGGAGAGTGCGATGAATCACCATCGCTTAAAAGAGACCCTGCATGCCCCGGCCTTTTCTGAGCAAGAATTTACTGCTCTCACAACCGTGGACGCGTATATCCGAGTTGCCCGGGACAGACTTACTGGAGTTAATGGCCTTCTCTCAGCACCGTGGACGCGTATATCCGAGCTGCCCAGGACGGACTTACTGGAGTTACTGGTCTGTTCTCAAAGGATATACAGGTGAAAATTTATGAAATTTTAATATATTGATACCATTATCCCCCGAGATTTAAAACGGTAGGAACTAACCGATTTGAGGATTTTTTATGACCACAGGTCCTCAAGGAGAAGAACAGCGCATTGTCCCAGGAGCTCGAGACAAGACGGACACATCTAAATGTCATTGTCACAGAGGTTGAAGAAATGAAGAGTGCCCCAATGACTAGGGGAAAAGATAAAAAAAACTAGAAGAGGAAGTGAAGAAGCAGGCCGAAGAGATAAAGAGCTTAAAGGCTCAACTCTTAGATGTGCAACAGGAGAACAAAGAGTTGAAGGGCGGCATATTCAGTATGACTATTGAACCATCCGGAGTACTGATATAATCATATAGTACAAAATGTTACAATTCGGTTCATATAGGTCTGTTAACCAGTCGCTATGAAGAGGAAGTGTACGGGCTTCAAAGCAACGTTCTTCAAGAACTGTCAAAGTTGCACGAGCGTGCCCGGAAAGCCATGAAGAATATGGCCAGAGCCTTATGGCCATCTGATGCCCCTCCAAAAAGTATGGAGGGGTTGGAAGACCAGTTCAAGGGTGCTCGACGTCACTTCGAGCTATGGAAGACATCCACATGCTGAGAAGGTGCGCGAGGGGCATGGGCCATGGTGAAGACATGCTACACCGGACTCGATCCGAATCATATGGCCCGTGTCGGCGTTCTGGGAACGGGGGTCCCCAGACTTGCCTGCCTGCGGCCTGCGGCGTGGCTCGAAGGGGGCCCAGCACGGCCCATCTTCATCAGCACAAGCTCAAGACCCTCGCGAGGGGCCAAGCCTCGCGGGGCGGACGACAAGGAGCTTCCTCAGGCACGGCCTCGTCAGGCTGGCTCACGAGGAGGCGGAGAGTTCAAGGCGGGGTACCTCACGAGGTGCCCATGACGCAGGCCATGATGACCAAGGGCGCCAGCCCGCGCAGTGTCCTTCTTTCCTCTTTGGTGCAAGGGGAGCAAGCGCAGGTGAGAGCATCAAGCAAAGGCATCCATTTCGGTGCAACAAGACCAAGACCAGTCCAACGGCAGGATGGAGGTCACCGTGGAGCCCAAGTCAGCGTCACCACCAGAGCCTTTGACAGGCGAGGACCAACTTTAGTCAGGATAAGTGTACTAGATGTTCCCCTTCGAATTGGCCAATTGTTGGCGCCCTTCCCACTCAATATTTGGGAAGAGGCCCAGGGCCTTCGCCTATAAATAGGACTAGCCACCCATAGGGTAGAGGCATCGATCCATCCGACCGGCAAAGAGAGAGAGACCACAAGAAAATACCCTCGCGAGGCTGTTCTTCCTTGTATGGTTCATCATCAGCCGAAGAGGCAATCCACCACACCACACACTGGAGTAGGGTATTACACCACAATGGTGGCCTGAACCAGTATAAATCCCGTGTCTCTTGTGTTGTTCTTCTCGTAGTTTAGATCCTAGCGATTTGGTGAAGAACGGGTAGGTAGAAGGCGAAACCTCCGCGCGCACCCCAGTGTTCGAACCTCAAGGGTATGCCAGAACCTTAAATCCGACATTTGGCGCCCCAGGTAGGGGTGCACCGGGATCCACCTTGCGCCACCTTGTGTCCCGCCACATCGTCATCACCATGTCCGGCAACCAAGCGGGCAACCCTGCCCCCTGGACAGCTTGGCCCGCCGGCGCAGAGCCGCTCGCCCAGGGCAACCCAACGCCCCAGGCAGCCCGCGATCCGTAGGGCACTGCAGGCCGTGGGCGACGCGGACAGCCCCGACAGCTCTCACACCGCGACAAACACGGTCGGCAGCAAGAGCCTCCAACCACGCTGCAGCCATGGCGTCGTACACTCGCCGGGAGCAGGTGAACTCAAGGGCCGCGCTCACGGCGTCCCGAAAGCTGCTGCAATGCAGGCTGATGGAAGGCGGCCGCGACATGCTGCTAGAGCGGGTGGCAGAGCTACTGGGCTTCGCTGCCTCGGGGGCTCACCCTTTCTGCACCCAACTCCCGTCTCAGGCCCATAGCAGCCCACGCGGGGGCCCCACGCGCGCCCGCGGGCTCCAAGGCTACCCCGGCGCCAATGAAGCCGTCGGCACCGGGCCAGCGATCGCGCTGACTCCGCCCCCCGCTGGCGAAGAAGGACTCGTCACAACCCACGGCCCCAGTAGGCCGCCGCATTACCACCCCCTGGTTGGCGCATCAAGCAGAGCTGCATGGCACGCGGAGCACTATGACGTGGCCTTCGGGGTGGCGGCCCCCGAAGAGTATGTGCCCCGCATGTTGGACCAAGGGCACCCGCGCGAGGGAGAACAAGGCTCGCTCCTCAGCCCAAGCTGGGGGGACGAGGCACCAGAAGCTGAGCTCTTCCAGGAGTCCCGGGGCGGCCCCACCGGCCATGATGGAAACGACGATTATCGGGTACCGCTAATTCCTCAGGAGCAGGCATATGCTAATCACGGGTCGCAGGAGATGCACGTCGTCGCAGCGAGCAGCTGCCCCGCTCCCGCAGCCTCCTACCCCTCAGGAGGAGGGCATCGGGGGCTGCAGGGGAGGGGCCGAGATCCGACATCACCACTGCGGCGTTCAGAGCAAGGCGTTCCCAGGAGGTAGGCCCTCCGCTGGGGAGGCGCCTCAGGGCCTACCCCTGGCGGAGGACCCGTGGTCGTCGGGGGAACCGCTGGCGACCACTCTACCCCATCGGCGGCGTCCTGGTTTCCGGTCGTCGTTGATGGCACTAGAGTGTGGTGCAAGGTGGGGCCCTCGTCTGGCGATATGAAGCAAGGCCGGTACCTGTGAAGAAGGCCAAGTGCCTATGAAGCTCGCCGCCCCGTGACACTCTCACGTAATAATGAGTGGGGCTGTACACGCCCCGGAGTCTCGGGGGTGCCAGCCTCAGGCCCTGGGGCTCCCTCCCACGCCCAGTGGTAGCACTTAGCTCCGCGCTGGTGAGAAGACGTCCAAGACTAGACTAGGTGCTGGAGGCAGCCTTGTTCTGCCTTCGTTGCTTTTCCCTTGGTTGTTGCCTTCCCCCGCTGGATTTAAACTGGATTCAGATTTGAGATTTGCGTGTGTTCGGGGAAGGGGTGCTTAGTCTCGTTCGAGCAATCTCTCGCGTTTCGGTTATGACCTCGCCTCAGCTGCCTCCCCTCGTGAGCCCCTCGCGAGCCGGGTCTGGCCTAGCTTGCATGCAGCCCAGACTGCCGCCGCCATATCCTCTCAGGAGGCTTTTTCACTTCAGATCCTACGGATTCGATCAAGAGGCATTCGAGACGCCTTAGCCTCCCGTGTATTATCTCAGGACCCGCACGGGGCAAAGGTAAACTAGCCATCTGGTTCTCCACCTAGCCAACCACTTGGCGCGGGCACGTGGGCCGTACAGCATCCACTAGTACGATGAACATAAGCTTTACATGAGGGGCACCCCCTCTCAAAATGCTCTTACAATCGGCAGGTCGAAAAGCTTGAGTTCTATTCATGCAGGGTAAGAAAACAGGAGCAATGCGCGGTCAGTCGGATAAATCCCCCAATGCATCCTCAGGAGCACCACCTGAACCATCGCTGGCGTCGCTGGCCTCGCCATCGCCTTCTGCATTGTCGCCGGCGGCGTCAGGACCGTTCACCACACCGCCCTTGTCGGCGGCCACGATCGCGTCATCGTCATCTGAGGTGAAGGTCCTGACGAGAGCGTCCACATTGTCTTCCACCCAGTCCACCAAGTCACCTTGGACGACCTGGGGAACTAGGGCGATGGCGGCGTCAAAGTCGAAGTGGAGATGGCTGAAGACATGGGAGAAGGCGCGCCCGAGCAGGGCGCAGCTCCTTTCCTCCACCAACTTGTTGGCCCTGACCGACTGCGCCTCCAGCTGCGTCACGATGTCGGTGAAGAACTGAAGGTTGTCGCCGTAGTTGGTTGCACGCGGCACGCCAACGGCCGCCTCGCAGATGTTGCCCAAGGCCGCGTTGGCTCTCTCCCGAAGCGTGGCGAGCATGGGGGCGTGCTCATGTTCCAGGAGCCGTCGCTGGCGTATCTCGTCCGCATTCTGGCGCGCAACGGCCTCAGCCTCGTCCAGCCGTTGGCGAAGAAGGAGCACCTCGGCACGAGAAGTAGTCGACTCCCCCTGCGCCACTTCAAGTGCGGCCCGCAAGGCACCACCCCGCTGTGTCGCTTCCTCCAGCTTGGTCCTCAAGGCGGTGGTCCTACCTTCAGCCTCGGTCTAGATCAACGCTAGCCTCTCCTTGAACTCACACTCGAGGTTCGAGCGCGCCGTTGCCACCCGACGTCTGACCTCCTCCAAGACACGAGTTTCCCGCACAGCGACATCATTCTCCTCCCGTGTCACCAAGTGCCCCCTTGTTTCTAGGTGCTCGTACTCATGAGCGCGTTCGGCAGCCTCCAATGTTAGCGCTTCCTCACGCTTCTGGAGCTCTGTTGGGTCACCAGAAGTCACCTTCATCGAAGCGAGGGCCACCTCGCGCAGCTCCACCTGCTCCTCCAGTGAGCGGCACCGGGCCAGGAGTTCCTGTGCCCGCTCTTCCGTCGCCTCTCGCCGCTGGTCAGCTTCTCGGGCCTCCTCGACGGCCTGGGAACGGGCCACCCGAGAGGCCGCCAGCGACGCCTCGGCCTCCTCATCCTCAAGATCGCGTTGGCAGCGCGCGAGGGGGACTGCCGTCTCCAGCTCGTGCCTTTCCGCAACCAAACGCAGGCCCTCGGCCTCAAGGCCCGCGTCTTCATCAGCAAGCTCTTCACCCAGCAGGCTCACCGCGTCAGCCGCCCTTCGAAGGAACCCTTGGCAAAGAGCGCGACGCTCCCCAGCGCGCTCAAGTACGTATTCCACGCTGTCATCCGCCCCAAGCAAGCGCTGGGGGGCACTGATCAGCGCTCCCCCTCCGGGCAGGGGGCTGGGGGCTGGCACCCTTGAAGCGACCGGGCGCACCTCGCCAGAAGCCCGGCCTGGGGCCAGTCCATCCCCGAGTAAAGAGCGCTGGGAGTACACCAGCGAATTGCGATCCACGACCAGACAAGAAACCCACGGCAGGCTGGCTAGGCCCCGAGAAGGCTCGCAAAGGAAGGGCACGAGGCGTGCGGGGCCACGTTGCACCCTGGGGTGATTCGTCTCTTCGATCGACCTCACCACAAGGGCTCCACTGCTCGGAGCGACCAGAGGCGGTGGCGAAGGCGGAAGAAGGGAGGATGGCTCCTCAGTCATCTCCGCGAGCTCGGGAAGAAGGGCCCTGCGGAGCAATGTTCAGGAAGGGCAGCAGAAGAATCTGGAGCTGGGGAGGGAGAAGGCTTACTCATCAATGGCGAAGTACTTTTTGTGCTTCAGCAGGCGACAAGGGTAATCGTCGCCCAGGGCCTCCCTTCTCTTCCGGAGGGCCTCAAAGTCCACGCAGAAGCGGCCCAAGAGTTCAGCGCAGGGGTCAGCCAGCGACAAAGAGGAAGCATCAGGGCGGCCTGCATCAGGGCTGCCTGATGCACGTCGCCGGTCGTCCCATCAAGGAAAGCAGCCGGGGCCTCGGAGGCCTCGGCCCCATGCACGGCAGGCGGCTGCTCGCCGCCCTCGGCCCCGGTAGTGTGGGCCTCAGGGGGCGCTCCCTCCTGAGCGCTGCCCAGTGTTGTCGCCTCTGCGGGGGCACCCTCGGCCTCCATAGGTTCATGCCTCCCTGCTCCACCACTTGAGGAAGAACCGCCTCGACCAATTGAAAGGGCGGCCACTGTCACTGGATTCTCGCGAGGCCCCTGGAGGCCGACGGGGCGCGGTCCCCATTCACCGAAAACGGGCATCTGATTCACGAAGTCTCTCCTGCCCGAACAGAGGTACAACAAGGCCCCCCTTGCTGGATGCTGCCAGGATTGGGGTCCCCAGTCAGAACCAAGAGTACCTTCCTCAACGCTTCAGGCGTCAGGTCCTCTTCCTGGAGCCTCATACGATCCCCGTGCCCGTTGAAGGCCCACAGTCGGCGAGAGTAGCGCTGGAGAGGGGCGACCCGGCGTAACAGGAACTCCTTCACCACCTTGGGCGCCGTCACATCAAGCGACCTCAAGCACTCGAAGCGACGCTAGACGAAGAAGAGCTGGGAGCTTGTGAGCGCCTCCTGGCCCCAGCCCGAATTGTGGACAACAGGCGAGGTCGGTTTCGACAGCAGGGGGTTGGGCACCCCCACGTCCACATACATCCACTGCTCGCGGAACCCAGGCGCGGGCGGAGGAAGATCGAAGTCAATCCCTGAGGCCGCCGTCTCGGGTGCAGCGATGAAGCTCGCGCATCCTGAGCATTGGGCAGGGTCGACGAGGTGCAGAGCGAAGAAGTGGCGCAGTAGGGCGACCGAAGGGATGATGCCAACCATAGCCTCGCAAACGAAGGCGAAGACCGCCAGAAGAGTAATGGAGTCAGGACCCAGATGCATCATGTGGATCTGATAATGGGAGAGCACGGCGTTGAAGAAATCCGAAAAGGGGGGAAAGGTTCGAGATTGGCTTCGAAGCGGAAGCTGGAGTTTGAAAGGAGGAAGGACAGAAGGCGCACGAGCAGCGGAAAGGGGAGTGGCTGTGTACAACTGCAAGTCCACCTAGCCTGGCACCAAATGAGGAGGCGTGGGGGAACAGTGCCGCCCACGTCCAATCAACCGCCATGCGGCACCCAAGGCTGCAGGCTGTTGGGGCCCGCAACGCTTCGCACTTTCCCTTTCACCTCTCTGCTCGGCCAAGTCCGGGCGCGCCTTGGGCCCGGGGGCTACTGTCGGCGTTCTGGGAACGGGGGTCCCCAGACTTGCCTGCCTCCGTCCTGCGGCGTGGCTCAAAGGGGGCCTAGCACGACCCATCTTCATCAGCACAAGCTCAAGACCCTCGCGAGGGGCCAAGCCTCGCGGGGCTGATGACAAGGAGCTTCCTCAGGCAGGGCCTCGTCACGCTGGCTCATGAGGAGGCGGAGAGTTCAAGGCGGGGTACCTCGCGAGGTGCCCATGACGCAAGCCATGACGACCAAGGGCGCCAGCCGGGCGCTAGCCTGCGCAGTGTCCTTCTTTCCTCTTTGGTGCAAGGGGAGCAAGTGCAGGCGAGAGCATCAAGCAAAGGCATCCATTTCGGTGCAACAAGACCAAGACCAGTCCAACGGCAGGATGGAGGTCACCGTGGAGCCCAAGTCAGCGTCACCACCAGAGCCTTTGATAGGCGAGGACCAACTTTAGTCAGGATAAGTGTACTAGATGTTCCCCTTCAAATTGGCCAATTGTTGGCGCCCTTCCCGCTCAATATTTGGGAAGAGGCCCAGGGCCTTCGCCTATAAATAGGACTAGCCACCCACAGGGTAGAGGCATCGATCCATCCGACCGGCAAAGAGAGAGAGAGACCACAAGGACAGACCCTCGTGAGGCTTTCTTCCTTGTATGGTTCATCATCAGCCCAAGAGGCAATCCACCACACCACACAATGGAGTAGGGTATTACACCACAATGGTGGCCTGAACCAGTATAAATCCTATGTCTCTTGTGTTGTTCTTCTCGTAGTTTAGATCCTAGCGATTCGGTGAAGAACGGGTAGGTAGAAGGCGAAACCTCTGCGCGCACCCCAGTGTTCGAACCTGAAGTGTCTGCCGGAACCTTAAATCCGACAGCCCGTGTTGGACCTCAGGGACTGGATGGGAAGGAAATTCCTGTAAACTTGGTATATTACCAAGTGATGATAGCGGCAAAATATGAGCAAGAAGATTGTAAGCTAGATAGCCTTATAGATGGCGTAGAAAGAGAATAGGCGTTTGATTCTATGTATCAATATACTTTATGACCGGACTTATCTCCTGCCGAACTTGTAAAATTATTGTCATCGCAGACCTTTGGCTTCCACCTCCGAACCAATAAGTTAGAGTGTTTCCGTATACTATGTTAATTAAGAAACATTTAGTATCTTCGAAAACCAGGTAATCCGATCATATTGCTCGAACAGATGAAAATGTGTTCGGGGAGTTGTGTTATATTACTATTTAACGTAAGAAACATCTTCCAAGGAAAATAGTTCTATTAAGGGTTCCTTTCCTTGGGTTGGCATACTAAATTATGCATGCCTAGGCTTTTATCCGATTCAGAGGCAGCCAATTCCATATTTGTTCCAAAAAAGAGTCTGTCGTTTATTTGTCGATCAATTATTGCCTTATGAATGCTAGCCTTCGGCTTCACCCGTCTGAGGTATAGATCCGGATAACACGGTTGTAGCAATCGCAAAGGTACTCCCTGTACACCCCTAGCCAAACAATCGGGAACATAGGGTATATACACAGGAGTAAGGCAACCCAGCTTGGCAAAAGCTTAAGTCATAGAGGTGCATATAATGGCAAAAGTTGTATAGAAACAACCGACATTGACAAAGGAAGCTTATAAGCTTTTAATAATATGCTTCGTTAGAGAACCCCCCATGTAAGGTGGGGTGTATACATTTAAAGATGTGTACCCCAAATAATGTCGTTGATCCGAACATACTTTGAGAAGGAAAAGGAAAAAATGAAAAGGAGAGAAAAAAGGAAAAAACCTAGTCAAAGTGAAACCTAAGGAGGCCGAACTACGTGTAGAATCTTTGGAGCCGGGCAGTGTTCCATGGGTTTGGCTCAATGCGATTATCTGCTGCATTGCGAAGGCGATAGGCTCCTCCAGTAAGGACTTCTCTATGATGAAGGGCCCCTCCCATTTAGGTTTGAGCTTATCCTTTTTATTTTCTGGGAGGCGTAAAGCAAGTTCTCCGACATTGTATTTCTTAGCCTTCACTTCTCTGCTTTGGTAATGCCTGGCCTGTTGTTAATAAAATATAGAACGAGCCTTAGCAACATCGCGCTCCACTTCGAGTCCGTCTAGGTCATCCTGCCGATCTAATTCGGCTTCTCTCTCTTCGTACATGTGCACTCGAGGTGAGTCATGAATAATGTCATAGGGAAATACGGCCTCTGCACCGTACACCATAAAGAATGGTGTGTATCCGGTCATTTGATTGGGCATGGTCCGGAGTCCCCAGAGTACGGAATCTAATTCCTCAACCCAGTGCTTGTCTGATTCTCATAAAGAGCGCACTAGTCTGGGCTTAATGCCACTCATGATCAGACCATTGGCCCTTTTGACTTGGCCGTTTGTTTGAGGGTGGTATACGAATGCATAGTCGAGTTTAATGCCCAACTTAGCACACTAGGTTTTCACCTCATTAGCTGTAACATTGGAGCCATTATCAATGATGATACTGTGCGGGACACCATAACGGTGGACTACGCCGGATATAAAGTCGATCACTGGCCCTGCTTCAGCTGTTTTTACTGGTTTGGCCTCTACCCTTTTAGTGAATTTACCTACCATTACCAGCAAGTATTTATTCTTGTGGCTTCCCCCTTTAAAGGGACCAACCATGTCAAGCCCCGGACCGCGAAGGGTCAAGTAATGGGGATTGTTTTTAATGCAGTGGGAGGCGTGTGACTTTGATTGGCGAAAAGCTGACAACCCACACAACCTTGGACAACGGCTTGGGCGTTTGCTCGAGCCATGGGCTAGAAAAAGCCTGTCCTGAAAGCCTTCCTTACAAGGGCTCGAGCTGTCGTGTGATGACCACCCAGACCAGCATGCATTTCTGCCAAGAGTTGCCTTCCCTCTTCTTCGGAGATACACCTTTGGAGGACTCCGGTAGTGCTCTTTTTGTACAGTTCACCCTCATGCACTTCGAAGGCTTTAGACCGCCGAGCTATGCATCAAGCTTCATTTTGATCGTCGGGAAGCTCCTGCCTATTAAGGTAGGACAGGAATGGTTCGATACAAGGAGTGATAACAGCCATGATCTCATGAGCAGATGGTGTTATCTCGTTATCCATACCCCGAACGGTATCTGAAGTGTGTTCCGCAGCTGGGGGTGCGACCAGGTCCACGCTATCTTCTCTACTCTCACCCTACCATACTACGGATGGCTTGAAGAGCCTTTCCATGAAAGTATTTGGTGGCACAAGGTCGCTGTCGGTGTCAAAATCGGCGGATCTCGGGTAGGGGGTCCCGAACTGTGCGTCTAGGCGGATGGTAACAGGAGACAAGGGACACGATGTTTTTACCCAGGTTCAGGCCCTCTCGATGGAGGTAAAACCCTACTCCTGCTTGATTAATATTGATGATATGGGTAGTAGAAGAGTGGATCTACCACGAGATCAGAGAGGCTAAACCCTAGAAGCTAGCCTATGGTATGATTGTTGTTCGTCCTACGGACTAAAACTCTCCAGTTTATATAGACACCGGAGAGGGCTAGGGTTACACAGAGTCTGTTACAATGGGAGGAGATCTTCATATCGTATCGCCAAGCTTGCCTTCCACGCCAAGGAAAGTTCCATCCAGACACGGGACGGAGTCTTCAATCTTGTATCTTCATAGTTCGGGAGTCCGGCCAAAGGTAATAGTACGGCCATCCGTACACCCCCTAATCCAGGACGCCCTCAGTAGCCCCTAAACCAGGCTTCAATGACGACAAGTCCGGCGCGCAAACTGTCTTCGGCATTGCAAGACGGGTTCCTCCTCCGAATACTTCATAGAAGATGTTGAACACAAGGATAGTGTCCGGCTCTGCAAAACAAGTTCCACATGCCACCGTAGAGAGAATAATATTTGCACAAATCTAATCTGCTGACGTATTCCGCAGCGTGACGTCACGTCACGGCCAGGCCTTTATTCGAATCATTTTACTGTTCCACCTCAGCGCGTTTAGCGAGGCGGTTTCCTTGGCACGTCTTGTCAAAGTAGAGATCGTGTCCCCTTATTCCAGGATTCTCATCAATACGGGCGTGGGTAACCCAACCGTGCCTTTGGTATGACTCCCTAATTGAAAGCGAGTCTCAAACGGTTACGGGGAGGGCTCTTGGTATTCAACTCCTTTATAAAGAGACCAAGGCTTGACTCCCTTCTTCTCAATCCAATCGAATCTGCCCCTTGCTTCGAGTTCCAACACCCAAAGCTCTAGTTTTAGGCGCTTCGGTACTTCGACGATGTCTGGCTCCGACCTTCAAGGCCGGTGGATGGCTTCCTCTGTTACGGAAGAAGATGTGCGAAAGCTGAGAGATGCCAGGTATCTAACCGGTGAAATCTTGCATAGGCTGCCTGCTCAAGGGTAGGCCATTCCCACTCCCCGGCCCGGTGAGAGCGTGGTGTTAGCATCTCACTTCCTTCGGGGGCTAGGCTTCCTGATTGATCCCTTCGTGAGGGGGCTTATGTTTTATTACGGGCTGGAGTTCCACGACTTAGCTCCGGAGTCCATCCTCCAAATCTCATCATTCATTGTCGTGTGTGAGGCCTTCCTCCATATCACTCCTCACTTAGGATTGTGGCTAAGAACCTTCAAGGTGGAACCGAAGATGATCGAGGGGCAGCATGCTAAGTGCGGAGGAGCTATAATAAGAAAGATGGCCGACGCTCCATGGCCCGAGGGCTCTTTTCAAGAGGAGTTCGGCTTATGGAAATGGGACTGGTTTTACATCACAGCCCCCAGGGGCACCACATGGGTGGCGCCACCTACTTTTCGCTCGGGTCCCCCACCACGGCTAGCGTCATGGGTTAATGAAGGACTTATTTGGGGGCCGCCCAAAGATGTGCCCTTGCTGCAGGACCGCATTCGAGATCTTCTAGAAAGAGATATCAATTTGACCGTAGTGGCGCAAGTTATGTTGATTCACCGCACACTGCCCTGCAAACGTCGACCTCTCCGCCTGTGGGAATTTAATCCGGAGGGACCGCGAGTCCTCCAACATTTCATGGGTGCGACACCCGTGGAGATGTACAAATTGTTCTTCGGATCACAAGCAAGGTGTCCGGATTTGTCCGAGGACGCAGGTCTGAGCTGCAATCGCCCGGTTGCTAAGCTAAGTAGCCCCGTATTTGGACACACCATCCGTATTTTTTATCACAAAATTACCCTTAACAGAGTTGTCCTTTGAACAGGAGTGGATAGTGAAGGCAAAGCTTATCAGGTGTCCAGCCCCCCTGCCCGAGACCGCGCCGAATCCCATGCTAACCAGGATGCTGGAGGTCGCGCTTTTGGCGGAAGGCGAAGGGGGGAACCAAGGAGCTACCGCCTCCGTGAAGGAGGCTGTTAGGAAGGGAAGAATCGAAAATTCCCCCGACCAGGGAAAGAAAAGGACTGCCTCTGAAGACCCGGAGGTGATGGCCTCAAAACGGGGGAAGAAATCTTTGCCAGAGGGTTCGGCACCGGAGAACGCCCCGGCCGAATCGCCCCCTAAAGGGGACCCGCTCTCCCCCGAGACGTAAGTGAAGGGAGGGGTTCCATAATGAATGACACTCCTGTTTTATTTCTGAGGAAGATAACCGAAACATTACCTTGCAGTTCGGATCTCAACCCTTCTCAACAGAGCTTATCTTCAGGGGATCTTCGTCCGGAGATGATAAAGAGCGAAACGCCTCCCCTTGTTGCACCGTCTCACGAGGCAGGCAACCCCGAGGTGTCATCCCGGAGGGTTTTCCCAAGTCCGGACCCTGGAAAAGGTCGTCAGGCTAGTCCGACACCCTCTGGTGCGCAGTCGGAGGGGATGAAAGATCTGCTTGGGAGGGCGTCCATCTCAGAAGAACACCGTATGTTGATGAATATGGTGATTGGAAGGATTTCATCCGCGGAAAGCGGATTGTACGAGACTGACAGGAGTTTACTAACAGGCTTTGAGGTACGTAAAAAGTTGTACCTTTTGGTAGAGCCGCATATTAAATGCGCCCTGTATAAATAGTAGCCCCTGAGACTCTGTGTGTCGTCAAGAGTGACGGCGCACAGAGGATCATAACCCCAGGTATAATATGTCGCCTTTTCCATGAAGGTGGCGAGGCGTTCGGTGGTTAGCCGGACTGATGAATCTGCCGAGCTAAAGCGGCAACTTGACGTAGTAGATGCCGACATCGCGCTTGTAAATAAGTGGCTAGACGAGGCACAAGGTATGTTCCAAAGACACCTGGTAATAGGAGCTCGATGCTCGGGCCTTATATATATGTGCTTAATGTAGATGGTGCTGCTGCCGTGGAGAACCTTCGGGTGGAACTTGCCCGAGCCAAGGAGCAAGCAAGGAGAAGTGATGCGGCTGCCGTTAAAGCGGCTGAAGAGCTAAAAGCCGAACATGCTGCTCACCGCCAGAGCAAGTAGGTAATAGCCGAGATGGCCATAAAATTGAAGGATGCTACCGATCGCTGTAAATTTCTTGAACAAGATGATAGGGCGGCTCAGAAGGACCTTGAAAAGATCACTGCCGAAGCCAAGGATACTCGCTCTGCAATGAGAGCTATGAAGGAGGAGCTGCGTCAGGCCGGAGATATCATGTCTGGAAAGCCCTATATGCTGCGGATGAAGTTCGGAGACCCCAAGTATGCTCCGTTAGACCGGCAGTGGAGTGCGGAAAACACTTATCTGGATTTGGCAGCTAGTGCGGCGGACGCGACCGAACACTTCCCCGACCGAGGTGACCATGGATTGGAAGAGCTTTTTTGGTCGCAGTTACACAATCCAGAATTCCCACTTTCGGTATCCGACCGTTTGGCCGCCTGGGCGGAGCTGAACAGGTTATCCAGACTCGCCATGAGGTATGTCGCGAGTCGTCTGTGGCTGGAGAAGCCGGAGCTGAAGAGTTATTTTGGCTTGGTGCAGCAGTTCCTTGGTTCGGTGCCGCATGCTGATGCAATGAAGAGGTTGGCGTGCATAGAGGGCGCACAGATGGCTCTTGCCCGTGTCAAAACATACTGGGCGGATATGAAGGCTAGTGTTGTTGCATCCCGGGATTCGGATGAAAGCCGAGTACCTGCCAAGCACTACTTTGAGGAAGTTCTTCATGGCGCTCGTTTAATAGAGTCGCAGTGCTCGAAGGATGTTGTGTTCGAATAGCATGTACTATTGTAAAACGAATATTTTGATGGAATATAAAGGCTTTTTATACTTGTGCTTGCAAGAATTATGATGCCTCCTGTGCGGCCGTTTAATGTATATAAGTGTATATAACCTGGAAGATGGCAGTCGTTGGCTTCAGCCCCCACGCATAGAATGCAGGGGTGTTTGCAAAAAGGAGCCTTTTCACACTTAATCCAACGTCTTGGTCCTATAAAGGAGGTAGTGGCCCGGCGAACTAGGCAACCGGACTATAATGCTTTATCACTTTCACTTAGCCATAGGAGTTTGATAGTGGGGCTACTGAATATCCCCTAGGGGCACCGCGCTCACCCGAATTCGGGGCGCGAGTGTGCCTGACCGGGAAGCGGCCCTTTGTTAATGTGGAGGAATCCTAAAGATTCCGAAAGTCATCGAGTGGTTGACCAGTCTCTCACTATATCATGACAGTCAGTTTTCGGCTTTCTCTACTGAGGTGCTCGCCTGGCCGAACCGGGGCAGAATCGCAGTAGTTCTCCTGGTGCCGCGTTAGCCGATACAACGGAACGTAAGGCAGCAAAACACAGGAGCCGGGCAAACCCAACATTTGACCAAAGACATGATTCAGAGCTGATGCATATAGGGCCAAACTCGCGACGCCGAACACTCCCTAAGGTATTCAGTCTTTATGAAGACGGGCCGAAATAGAGCCCTTGGTAAAAAGCCCCTAGTGTCCAGGTACGCGCAAAAATTCTGGCGTGGCCACATGCCAAGACGCCAGCCTCCTCCTCGGTTATAGCGAAAACCGGGGGATGTTGTCAACAAGAGACAGTAAAAAAGGTTTACGCAGGGTCTTAATCTGAAAAGAATCCTTGAAACAGGTCCCTGCTGCACGTCTGCGCCTGTGTCTCCGTTGTGCCATATCCTGGACGGGTGTAGTACGATGCTCGTCTGCGAAAGAGAGGAACTTAGTAAAAAATAAGCGTGCGAGAAATCTATATTAAAATAAACAAAATATAATTGGAGCAAGAATTGAGCCGTATTGTCTCCGGGCGTGAACACGCGGAGCCCCTTGTACGGGGTTATGCGGCTATTAAGCATATGTACGTTTACGCCGGACTCGTCGAGCCATGTCTGGGATAGTAGGGCTGGATTAGTGGGTGGCTGTCCAGGCGGCCGCACCTTTGCCTGTACTTTGGGGGTCAATTTATATTCCCCTGTAATGAAATGATGCCTCGTGGGCCGGGCATTTTAAGTGTAAGGGATGCATAATGCGGTATTGCGTTAAAGCGGGCGAAAGCTTCACGTCCCAGTAGCGCTAGATAGCGACTTACGAATGGGGCGATGTGGAATGTTAGCTTTTTGCTTTGAAAGTTGTCGGGTGAGCCAAACGTGACTTCTAACGAAAGGGAACCCATACTTTGGGTATCTGGACCCGGCGTGACTCCTTGAAAGGAAGTGTTGCCATGGCGGATTATAGCTGGGTTTACCCCTAGTTTGCGGATTGTGTACTGATATAACAGGTTCAAGTCACTGCCGCCGTCCATAAGGACTTTTGTAAATTGGAGTCCGTTAATAATCGGATTCACGACCAAGGCAGTCCAGCCTGCGCTCCGGTCTCCTTTGGAGTAATCCTGATGATCAAAGGTGATTGGTTGTAACAACCAGTGGCAGTGCTCCTCTGGGGCTGGCCGTACGGCGCGTGTCTTCATAAGCGCCGTTCTGTTTTTCCCTTTTGTCATCTGAAGTGAATTTACTGTCTTCACTTCTTGTGGGAACTTCTTTTGTTCTTCGGTGTTCTGCTTGTGGGGTGCGTCATCATCCTCGCTTGGTGTGTCGAGCCCCTTGTGTTCGACGTTGAGTTTGCCGGACTGCTTGAAGACCCAACAATCTCTGTGGGTATGGTTTGCAGGTCTCCCAGGAGTACTGTGGATTTGACATATTTTGTCCAAGATTTTTTTGAGGTTGGATAGATCGTCCCTGTCATCTTTGGGGGGCGGCTTTTTCTGATTTTGCCGAGAGCTTTTGAATCCGACATTTACGGCCGTGATCATCGGGCTATTTTCCTTGATCCGGCGCGGTTCTTTGTTACGACGCGGTTTCCCGTTCCCATCTCTGGGTTCGGATGTATTCGGGTCGCTGGTGCTGCTTCTTGCCAACCAGCTATCCTCTCCTGCACAAAAGCGGGTCATGAGGCTTGTTAATGCGGCCATTGTTCTTGGCTTTTCTTGGCCAACGTGTCTGGCGAGCCATTCGTCTCGGACGCTATGTTTGAAAGCTACTAGGGCCTCGGCGTTCGGACAGTCGACTATCTGATTCTTTTTAGTAAGGAATCTATTCCAGAGTTTCCGGGCTGACTCTCCGGGCTGCTGAGTTATATGACTCAGATCATCTGCATCCAGAGGTCGGACATAGGTCCCTTGAAAATTTGCCCGGAAAGCATCCTCGAGCGCTTCCCAACTTCCCATGGTGTTTTCGAGAAGGCTTTTAAGCCAATGCCGGGCTGGCCCTTTGAGCTTAAGGGGTAAGTATTTTATGGCGTGGAGGTCATCTCCTCTGGCCATATGTATGCGGAGGATATAATCCTCGATCCAGACTCCAGGGTCTATTGTTCCGTCGTATGCTTCTATGTTTACGGGCTTGAATCCCGCTGGAAATTCATGATCCAGCACCTCATCGGTAAAACATAGGGGATGTGCGGCGCCCCTGTATTTAGGTGTGCCGCGATGTTCGGATATTTTTTGCATTGCATTGCTCACTGGAGCTTGCTTTCTTGGCCCATAGATGGATCTGGTTGGGCCAGTTTTTTGATGCAAATTCTTGGACAGATCGCACGCCGTATTGAGTGCGGCACCCTTTGTTGCTTGAGATCGATCGTGGGGTCATCTATCTGACCTTGTGGCTTCCTTATTTTTTGACTGTGGGGGCTTTATGGCCTCTTCATCAAATTCCGGTAGTAGTTTCCGCTTCGGATAGCTCTTTGTGTGACGACTGTTGCCGTACTTGTGTGCGGTATTGAGTACTTTGCCCCATCTGATCCTGAGTGCATCTTTCGCTTTTTTGAGCCTCCGCTTCTGCTTTTTCAGGCTACGTGCAGTGGCAACGAGCCTTTGGTGGAGGTTCTGATGTTCCAACAATTTGTCCGGCGTGAGGTCGTCCGGACTATTATCTTTCCTGGGGATGGGTTGTTCAGATTGTCCGCCCTGTTTGGAAGGTTACTCGATGGCATGTTCGTTTTCCGTTGATTCACCCTGCTCTATGCCTGGGTCTTTGTCGAGGTGGGGCTTGGCCTTACGCTTACGCCGCCGCTTTGATTGTTTTTCGAGGGAGCGATCCCTGGTTGCACCCTTTTGATCCTCGTTGTCATTTATGTTAGGTGTGTCCACCATGAATACATTGTATGATGAGGTGGCTTTCCAGTGCCCTATAGGTGCTGGTTCTTGTTCGTCTCCTTTATCGGCGTCCATACCGTTGATGTCTTCGGAGTCGAAGTCGAGCATGTCGGTTAGATCATCGACAGTGGCTACCAAGTGGGTGGTGGGTCGGTTTCGAATTTCTTCGTTGTCCGCATCCCAACCATGCTGACCGTAATCCGGCCAGGGCTCTCCTGACAAAGAGAGAGACTTTAGTGAATTCAGGATATCGCCAAAGGGCGAGTGCTGAAAGACGTCCGTGGTGGTGAACTCCATGATCGGAGCCCAATCGGGTTCGATCGGAAGAGGTGCGGAATATACGGAGTCCGGAGCGGAGTCCGACACCTTGGAGTCATGGGCCCTACAAAGGACTAGGCTGGTATTCGGCTCTATCACCGTAGAGATTGCGGCTCCCAGGGTGGCATCCAACCGTCCATTCCCGACTAGCGCAGTCGGCTCCGAGCTAATGGTCGGAGCGGGCACCTGAGTGACGCTCTGGGCGTTGTCCAGCGACAGAGCTAAATCATGCCCATCGTGACAGTGCAGCGTGCTCGGCCGTGGCTTGAATCCTTCGAAGATCAAGTCCCCGCGGATGTCGGCCGTGTAGTTTAAGCTTCCGAACCTGATCTGATGGCCAGGGGCGTAGCTTTCGATCTGCTCGAGATGGCCAAGTGAGCTGGCCCGCAGTGCGAAGCCGCCGAATACGAAGATCTGTCCAGGGAGAAAGGTCTCACCCTGGACCGCTTCGTGATTGATGATCGAAGAAGCCATCGGGCCTAAAGGTGACGACACAGAGGAACTCTCAATGAAAGCACCAATGTCGGTGTCAAAACCGGCGGATCTCGGGTAGGGGTCCCGAACTGTGCGTCTAGGCGGATGGTAACAGGAGACAAGGGACACGATGTTTTTACCCAGGTTCGGGCCCTCTCGATGGAGGTAAAACCCTACTCCTGCTTGATTAATATTGATGATATGGGTAGTACAAGAGTGGATCTACCACGAGATCAGAGAGGCTAAACCCTAGAAGCTAGCCTATGGTATGATTGTTGTTCATCCTACGGACTAAAACTCTCCGGTTTATATAGACACCGGAGAGGGCTAGGGTTACACAGAGTCGGTTACAATGGGAGGAGATCTTCATATCGTATTGCCAAGCTTGCCTTCCACGCCAAGGAAAGTTCCATCCGGACACGGGACGGAGTCTTCAATCTTGCATCTTCATAGTCCGGGAGTCCGTCCAAAGGTCATAGTCTGGCCATCCGGACACCCCCTAATCCAGGACTCCCTCAGTCGCGCTTAGTGCCCATGAGAGCAAGGATGTCGGCTGCCTGATTACTGTCTCGAGCGACATGATGAAACTCAAGTCCCTCGAACCGAGCTAATATTTTTAATATGGCGTTTCGATATGCCGCCATATTTGGGTCCTTTGTGTCGAACTATCCATTGACCTGGGTTATTTCAAGGTTTGAGTTACCGTGCACCTCCAGGCATTGTATACCCATGGAGACAGCCATGCGAAGACCATGCAGAAGCACCTCATATCCGGCTGCATTGTTGGAGTCCGTATACATAATTTGTAATACATAGCGAACTATGTCCCCAGTAGGAGATGTTAGGATGACGCCAGCCCCCAGTCCGGCCAGCATTTTAAAGCCGTACAAGTACATAATCCAATAGGAGTATGAATTATATTCTTTAGGGAGTTCGGCTTCCGTCCATTCAGCGACAAAGTAGGCCAACACTTGGATTTAATAGCCTGGCGTGGCTTGTATATTATTTCGAATGGTAAATGCTCGATGGCCCATTTAGCTATGCGGGCAGTGGCGTCCCTATTATTGATAATGTTGTTAAGTGGTACTTTTGATGCCACTGTGATCGAACACTCGTGAAAATAGAGTCGCAGTTTACGGGATGCCATGAAGACCATATAGGCTATCTTCTAGTAGTGGGGGTATCGGGATTTGCAAGGTGTGAGGACCTCTGATACATAATAGACTGGTTTTTGGGTGGGGAATTTATGTCCCTCTTCCCCTCGTTCGATGATGAGTACAACACTAACTACTTGGTTAGTTGCAGAAATGTATAATAACATAGGCTTGCCAACAACTAGGGTAGGTAGGGTTGGGTTGCTTGCAAGTAGGGCCTTGATTTCTTCCAATCCGGTTGTTGCAGCGTTTGTCCATTCAAAGTTATCATTGCGTCGTAGTAGCTTGTAGAGTGGTAATGCTTTTTCTCCCAACTTGGAGATAAAACGGCTTAAGGCAGTGATGCACCCTGCTAGTTTTTGGACTTGCTTTAGGTCTGTTGGTATAGCCAATTGTGACAGAGTGGATCTTGGCTAGGTTTGCTTCAATTCCTCTATGGGAAACAATAAACCCTAGCAATTTTCCGGTTGGGACTCCAAAGACACATTTTGCCGGATTAAGCCGTATGTCGCATGTTAGGAGGTTGTCGATGGTGAGGCGAAGATCGTCCACCGGTGTTTCGACGCACTTTGTCTTGATGACCATGTCGTCCACATATGCTTCGACTATTTTGACGATTTGTTTTTCCAAGCATGTCTGAATCATACGCTGGTAGGAAGCCCCAGCATTTTTGAGTTTGAAGGGCATGGTATTGAAGCAAAAAGGACCATAAGGGGCGATGAATACTATTGCAGCTTGATCTGATTCCTTCATTTTAATCTGATGGTATCCAGAATAGGCTTTGAGGAAACACAAAGAATCATGTCCTGCAGTCGCTTCAATGATTTGGTCAATGTGGGGTAATGGGAATGGATCTTTAGGGCAAGCCTTATTGAGGTCTTTGAAATCGACGCACAGGTGATAGGATTTGTCCTTCTTTGGTACCATGACCAAGTTGGCTAACCAATCCGAATGTTTGATTTCCCTGATAAACCCGACCTCTAGCAACTTTGCTAGCTCTTCTCCCATGGCTTGACGCTTGGGTTCGGAGAATCGCCGCAGTGTCTCCTTCACGGGTTTGAATCCCTTGATTATATTGAGACTGTGTTCGGCTAGCCTGCGTGGGACGCCGGGCATGTTTGAAGGGTGCCAGGCAAAGATATCCCAATTCTCCGGCAAATAATGTGCATAGAGCGGTGTCCACTACCGGATCCAGCTGTGCTCCAATAGATGTTGTCTTGTTAGGGTCCGTCGGGTGCACATGAAATTTAACTATTTCCTCAATTGGCTTAAAAGAGGAGGATTTAATCTCTTATTGAGGATCACATCGTCCCTATCCACCGTGGACCGTAAATTTGTTAGTTCTTCGGTCGCTAGGGCTTCGGATAACGCCTCGATGGCCAGGGATGCGGTTTTGTTTTTGGCACAGAGGGCTTTGTCCGGTCGGTCGAAATTTTTATGATTCCGTTGGGTCTGGTACTTTTAAGCCTCGTATACCCGTAATGGGTTATGGCTTGGAAGCATGAGAAGGCGTCCCGTCCATGGATGGCGTGGTACCCACTGTTGAAGGGGGCCACATTAAAGAGGAACTCTTCGGATATGTAGTTTTCGGGCATGCCGAATACCACATCCAGTTTAATTCTCCTAGAGCATTGTGCTTCTCGACTGGGGATAATGCCTCGAAAGGTGGTATTGCTTTTCTCGATGCATGATTTGTCCACCTGCATTTTGTCGAGCGTGTATTCATAGATGAGGTTAAGCCCACTGCCGCCGTCCAAGAGCACTTTAGTGAGCCGAAAACTGTCCACAATGAGGTTCAGTACTAGGGCTGCGGGTGCTCGGGCTGATCGAGCCTTTGGTTCATCTTCGGCTATAAAGGTTATTTCTATTTCATTCCATGTCCTCATTGTGGTAACTTGGTGGACTTCGGCGAGGTTGCGGAGTGCCCTTTTGCGCTGATTATTTGAGGAAAAGGTTTCGATCACTGTGAGGACATTAAAGTCCTCCCTCTCCGAAGAGTATTTCTCTAGAGTGGTGGTGAGGATGGCCTCTCCACTCTTTGCTACTTGTCGAAGTACCCAATATGCTCGAAGGCTATGGGTTGGGTCTGTGCGCGGAGTGGCATGTATCGGATAGGGCTTGTCAAGGAGTTCGTCAAGAATGGACCTATGTCCCATGAAGATTTTATTTTTTCTGTCCATCAACTGGTGGTCGGGCGACCCGCTAGGGTGTATCCTTTTAGTCCGGGCCATACACTGCTTAAAGGCAGCGGGCTCCAGTTGAGTTTTCTAGGCCCTCCATGTGCTTTCCATCGCATAGTACTTTTGCACTACCTGTGATAGTTCTGTGAAACTGTGTATGTGATGACGGTCGAGGGCATTCAGTATTCCCTCGTCGGTGCAATTGCGATGAAAGACCGAAACAATGTCGTCGTCTGGGCAATCTTTGATCTTGTTTTTAACAAGCAGGAATCTGGCCCAAAAGTGGTGGACCGTTTCTTGAGGTTGCTGCCGCACATATAGTAGCTCGTATATATCTGGAGGACCTGAGTTTCTTGGAGAATATTGATTGTGGTGGGTGGGTGGTTTAAAATTTGAATCCGGTCCCACACTTGTATTTGGATTTTGAAGGTTCTCCGAGATGACTGGTTTGGGTCCGAGGAGATCTAAGGGCTCCCGTGATCCTATCTCTGAGCGAGAGTCTGCAAGACGTGAAGTCCCATCCAAAGAGAGAGTATCCCGCTCGAGGGATTCAGAGACCCAAACATACTTGGTCTTCAACATAGGGAGGGAAGTGTCTTCACCCCGTTCCTCAACGACCGCTACAAGGTGGGTGATCGGCGGGCGATAAATTTCCCTCTGGTGCGGCTCGAGCCCGATCCGATCATAGTCCGTTGATAACCCTAGGGCGGCGATGCGTTCCAGCAGCTCGTTCAAGGACGAGACGTCTGCCGGGTCCATCTTTTCAGAGTACTCGAGGCCAATGCAAAGACGTGTTCGGCGGTCGGAGGGGGTGTTGTCGGCTTGACAGTTGTACAAGATTCTACGGTTAAACCGCCGAGGTGGAGGGTCTGTCCAGAAGTTAGGCTCCTTTGAGAAGTGATATTGTCGTTGATGACTAGGCAAGCCATAGATCGCTTTTGTAGACAGCACGACCGAGCTCTCCATGAAAGCACCAATGTCGGTGTCAAAACCGGCAAATCTCGAGTAGGAGGGCCCAAGCTTTGCGTCTAAGGATCGATGGTAACAATGGACAAAGGGACACAGTGGTTACCCTGGTTTGGGCCCTCTTAAAGGAGGTAATACCCTACTCCTGCTTTATTATATTCGAACAGTATAGAGGTTACAAGACTTGATCTACCTAGAGATCATCGTGGATAAACCATAGATGTCTATCCTATGAATATTCTGATGATGGTAATGATGATGATAGCCTCTACGGACTAAACCCTTTGATTTATATACACATCGAAGGGACCTAGGGTTTGTACAAGGTCAGTTCTCAAGCGAAGGAAATAATACACCCCGACTCTAATCTTGTCGTTCACGTATGGAGAAGTCCCACCCAGACACGGAGGATGGTCTTTAGCTTGATCTTGCATGACCCATTCAACCCGACCCATATTCCTGGGCCGGACACTTGAGGACCCCCGAATCCGGGACTCCCTCAAGTCCACTCAAACCTGTCAAAATTCTTCATCAGTTGGTAAGTGGCAGAGTTTCTAGTTGTGAGATGAACCTACTCAGGGTTGCCAGATAGCCCATGAGGCATTGCATGTTGTGGAGACGTTTTGGTTGTTTCATTTGGAAAATTGCTACGATCTTCTTGGTGTTTGCATCGATCACACGTTCGGAAACTGGTACTTCTTGAGCTTTCATTGGTTTTCCCCTGAAGAGGAAAGGGTGATGTAGCAAAGTAGAGATAAGTATTTCCCTCAGTTAAGAACCAAGGTATCAATCCAGTAGGAGGAATACACAAGTCTCCAATGATAGCACCTACAAAGAAAAACAAACACATGCACCCAACGCGATAAAGGGTTGTCAATCCCTTCATGGTCACTTGCAAGGATGAGATCTGATAGACATAGGTATTAAGATAAATAAAAGTGAAAAGTAAAGTAAAGGTAAATAAATTGCAGCAAGATATTTTTGGGTTTTTGGTTTTATAGATCTGAAAATAATAATATAAAAGATAGACTCGGGGGGCATAGTTTACAGTAGAGGCTTCTCACTTGAAAGAACGCATACGGTGGGTAAACAAATTACTGTTGAGCCATTGATAGAAAAGCAAATAATTATGAAGACATCTAAGGTAATGATCATGAATATAGGCATCATGTCCATGACAAGTAGACCGACTCCTGCCTACATCTACTAATATTACTCAACACATCGACCGCTATCCAGCATGCATCTAGTGTATTAAGTCAACAAGAACAGAGGAACGCCTTAAGCAAGCCGACATGATGTAGAGGATAGATCCAATCAATATGAATAAACTCCATATTTTTTATCCTTGATAGCAGAAATACAAATGCGTGCCTCGCTACCCCTTCTGTCACTAGGTGAGGACACCGCAAGATTGAACCCAAAACAAAGCACCTCTCCCATTGCAAGAATGATCAATCTAGTTGGCCAAACCAAATCAATAGATCGGAGAGAAATACAAAGCTATCTTAATCATGCATAAAAGAGTTCAGAGAAGACTCAAATAATATTCATAGATAATCTGATCATAAACTCACAATTCATCGGGTCTCAACAAATGCACCACAAAGAAGTTATCAGCGAATGGATCTCCAAGAACATCAAGGAGAACATTGTACTGAAGATCAAAATGAGAGAAGAAGCCAACTAGCTACTAGCTATGGACCCATAGGTCTATGGTAAACTACTCACACATCATCGGAAGGGCAGCAGTGTTGATGTAGAGGCCATCTGTGATTGAATCCCCCTCCAGCAGTGTAAGGGAACAGGTCTCCAGATGGGATCTCACGAGGATAGAAACTTGCAGTGGCGAAAAAGTATTTTTGGTGTGCCCTCTCGTATATGTGGAATATTTGTGTATTTATGGAGATGAGATTAGGGTTGGAGAAGTCCCAGGGGGCCACAAGCTCTTAGGGCGTACCTGGCGACCTTGTGGCTCACATGTGGCTCTTCTAGCCTCCTCCCGAAGTTTCATGGGTGTCTTCTTGTCCAAGAAATTTTTTCAAAATGTTTTGTTCCATTTGGTATTGATTCTTTGTAAAAGAAAAAAACGAGGGAAAAACAACAACTGGCACTGGGCACTAGGTTAATAGGTTAGTACCAAAAAATGATACAAAATAGCATAATAATGCATATAAAACATCCAAGATTGATAATATAATAGCATGGAACAATAAAAAATAATAGATACATTGGACACGTATCAAGCATCTCCAAGCTTAATTCCTGCTTGTTCTCGAGTAGGTAAATGATAAAAACAAAAAAATTGATGTGGAATGCTACCTAATATGTTAATCAATGTAATCTTTCTTTATGTATCATGAATATTCAGATTCATAAGGTTCAAACCAAAAGTTTAATATTAACATAAAAACAATAATACTTCAATCATACTAAAAAGCAGTCATGCCTTCTCAAAAAATATCATGGCTAAAGAAAGTTATCCCTACAAAATCATATAGTCTTGTAATGCTCTATCTTCCTTACACAGAGTATTTATCATGCACAACCCCGATGACAAGCCAAGCAATTGTTTCATACTTTTGACGTTGTCAAACCTTTTCAACTCCTCACGCAATACATGAGGGTGAGCCATGGATATAGCACTATAGGTCGAATAGAATATGATGGTAGAGGTTGTGTGGAGAAGACAAAAAAGGAGAAAGTTTCACATCGACGAGGCTAATCAATTGAAGGAAATATGCCCTAGAGGCAATAATAAAGTTGTTATTTTGTATTTCCTTATTCATGATAAATGTTTATTATTCATGCTAGAATTGTATTAACCAGAAACTTGATACATGTGTGAATACACAGACAAAACACCATATCCCTAGTTTGCCTCTACTAGACTAACTCATTGATCAAAGATGGTTAAGTTTCCTAGCCATGGACATAAGTTGTCATTTGATGAATGGGATCACATCATTAGTTGAATGATGTGATGGAAAAGACCCATCCGTAATTTAGCATAATGATCGTTCAATTTTATTGCTACTGCTTTCTTCGTGTCAAATATATATTCCTCCGACTATGAGATTACGCAACTCCTGGACACCAGAGGAATGCCTTCTGTGCTATCAAACGTCACAATGTAACTGGGTGATTATAAGGATGCTCTACAGGTATCTCCAAAGGTGTTTGTTGGCTTGGAATAGATCGAGATGAGGATTTGTCACTCCGAGTATCGGAGAGGTATCTCTGGGCCCTCTCGGTAATGCAAATCATATGAATCCTTGCAAGCAATGTGATTAATGAGTTAGTTACGGTATGATGCACTACATAACGAGTAAAGATACTTGTCGGAACGAGATTGAACTAGGTATGAAGATACCGACGATCGAATCTCGTGCAAGTAACATACCGATGACAAAGGGAATAACATGTGTTGACATTGCGGTTCGAGCGATAAAGATCTTCGTAGAGTATGTGGGAACCAATATGAGCATCCAGGTTCCACTATTGGTTATTGACCAGAGAGGTGTCTCGTTCATGTCTACATAGTTCTCGAACCCATAAGGTCCGCATGCTTAACGTTCGATGATGATATGTATTATATGACTTATGTGTTTTGGTGAGCAAAGGTTGTTTGGAGTCCCCGACGATATCACGGACATGACGAGGAGTGTCGAAATGGTCAAGAGGTAAAGATTGATATATTGGAAGGTTACATTCGGAAACCAGAATGGTTTCGGAAAGGTTCAAGTATTTTTCGGAGTTCGGGGAGGTTACTGGAACCCCCCGGGGGATTTGTGGGCCTACATGGGCCATAGGAGAGAGGGGAGGCAGCCCACAAGGGGAGGTCGTGCCCCCCTCCCATGGGTAGTCCGAATTGGACTAGGGGAGGGGGCGCGCCCCCCTTTCCTTGTCCTCTTCCCTCTCCCTTCCCTTTTCCCCTCCATGAGAAGGAAAAAAGAGGGGAGGGAGAATCCTACTAGGAGTGGAGTCTTAGTAGGACTCTCCCCTCCTTGGCGCGCCCCTTGTGGCCGGCCCCCTTCTTTATATACGGGGGCGGGGGGCACCCCAAAGCACATCAATTGTTTAGCCGTGTGTGATGCCCCCTTCCACCGTTTACTCCTCCGCTCATATTGTCGTTGTGCTTAGGCGAAGCCCTGCGTGGATCACTTCAACAATGTTGTCATCACGCTGTCGTGTTGGCGGGACTCATCGACTCCTTCATGCCTCTACTGGATAAAGATTTTCAGGGACACCATTGAGCTGAACGTGTGCAGAACTCAGAGGTGCGTACATTCAGTACTTTATCGGTTTATTCCAGAAGACGATCGACTACATCAATCGTGGTAAGTTAATGCTTCCGCTTTCAGTCTACGAGGGTACGCGGACACTCTCCCCCTCTCATTGCTATGCATCTCCTAGATAGATCTTGCATGAGCGTAGTTGCATGCTCCATTTGAAATTACGAGTACTACAACCTTGATGGCGGTGCCGAGGACGAGGACGCGGTCGACTTCATCAGGGGGGACGCGGAGTCCACCAACGGCGGCATGTCGCCGGGACAAGTCATCGACATCTCATCTCACACCGGCGATGCATAGGCCAGCGTGGTGGCGGCTTTGTTAAAATTTTAATGCTAGTCTTTTGTTAGATCAATGTTTAGGTCAACTAGCTCTTCTTAATTACAAAAATTGCATGATTTAATAAGTGTGGTGTGTGTGCTGTACGCTCTTTTGTGTGCCCATATTAGCAAGCGATGTTAAATTATGCAATTACGTGGATGAGGACAGTACCCAGGGAAATTCCACCAAGATTTGGATTACCAAACTCATCCCATGTGGATAAAGCAGAAGAATCGTTTGCGATGCACACAATCGTTCAAAGTGAATGGTGTCAGGCGGCATCGCGCGCAAAGTTTCCCTCCACATTTCAAAATTTTCGGCCTACCGCCGAAATATCTACCCCCCTTCCCCACCCCCTTTTCTTCCCGACCACAAGTGACATCTACCATGTTTCCTCCTTCCTTCCTTCCTAAGCTATAGCCCTTTCCTCGCTTGCTTCCTCGCTCTTGCCGTCTCACATCCTACTGCCGGGGTTGCCATGGTCTTCTTCAATGACCTCTCCAGCGGTTCCTCCGGCGATGACGACTCCTTCACCACCCGGAAATGCCTCTGTTCTCTCTCGGGCTATGACTTGGAATGAAGGATTTTAACCCGGCGGTCGATTTGAGTCACTTCTTCTTCTTGTAGCTCCCTAGGACCATCAATTGCAACGAATGGAGCAGGGTGGCTGAAGATCTGTCTGCTCGTTGTCAACATCAATCTCCATGCATGAAGCTAGTTGCGTTTGAATCTATGGACAGTGGGAGGAAGTTTCTGGCATGTCCAGATAAGGTTAGCCCCACTTTCATTGTTACAATTTTTTTGTTAGACGTGATTTAGACACTATCACTATGCTATGTTATTCTAGATGTTAAGATAGTGTCACAGTTTGTACCTAGTATCTAAAATGTTTCCATCTCATCAACGGTGCAATTAGAAAATTATTTGGCACTGCTTCAGCAGTTTGTGCATCCAACTTTGGTCCACACATCCGAGCAGCCAAGTAGTCAAATAGTAAATCTTCATGGCACGAAGGAACTCGGCATCAGAGCAAGTAGGTGCTCCAGAGTCCGGGTCCCTGATTTTCGCATCGGAGCAATTTGTGCATGTACACACATGTTAGTATCAATTTGCTATCATTCAAACCCTATCGCTATCTTGTTGCAGTTATACTTAACTTCCTCATAAAATGTTCAATTTGTTATTTATAGTACATGAGTAACAACTTGTAGCGTTGTTGTAGTTAATTATTGCTTTTGATGTTTCAGAATTTGGTTGTTGTCTCAGTAGCAATTAATTCATTTGCACATTGATCTTTTTGAGAAGATATGTCATAATAAACTTGTTTCTTCAGTTTTTCAAAAGAAGTATTGGTGATTTTCTATGTTGCTATAAACCCAATTCCCCTACAATTCTTACTGATCTACTTTTAAATATTATAGGATGAACGGAAGTGTTCTTACCTAGAGTGGGTTGATCAAGAGTGGCCACAGTCTTTGAAGATGTGCCTAGCAAAGCTCTAGAGCATGTATGAGGAAGAGAATAGAGGTAGTCTTAGAGAAAGTGTTGTCAACGCTGAAGAATATTTGATGATGCGGGATAAAAAGAGGAAGGTGGAGAATGAGCTCATATTTTTTAAGTTAGACTTTGCTAAGATGGTGTTAGCGAAGAAGGAGGCACTTTCCCAGTTGGCCAGTGCAAAAAAGGTTCTTACTAAACTGAAAGCAGAGGTGGATATGACGATCCTAGATGATCTTTATTAGGGAAATGAATATATTGTTCCAATATTGTTCTTATGAAGGTGAAGTAGCTATATGATGTACTGTGGTGTTTTCAGGTAGCTATCGTACTATGATGTTAAAATATATTTATGTGCTTGATATGAAATTGGCAAACAGCTGTTCGATATGAAATGTTAATTTGCGTAATACTGGAATTATTAATTGTAAACTAAAAACCTGCTATATGGGTCATGGAACTTTGCAAACGGTTCTAGTATTAAAAGCGCTTGTGATGGATAGCCCAATGCCATACAGTTTTCCTCATCAAATCGTGTGTGATGTAGTTGAATAAAAGCAAGTGGTTAACCGAGGCAGAGTGTGTGTGATATTTACACCTATCACACATGAGCCTATACATAAAACTGTGTGGGATGTATATACGAACAAAAAGTTTTCCTTGGATTGACTGTGTGGGATGTACATACGAACGGAAATGTTTCCCTGGATTGAATGTGTGGGATGTACATAAGAACATAAAAGTATTCCTTGGATTGACTGTGTGGAATGTACATAACAAATGGAAACATTTCTTTGGGACTGACTGTGTGGGATGTACTTACGATCAAAACCAATAGGGCCTGTATAATCGTATTTCATCGCTCGCCCGTCGCACACGACCTCATTTTGCCGAGCGTGTCTGCCGGGAGGGCCTATCCCCGACGGTTTCTGGGTCGTGTGGGAAGGACCCCCCCTATCGCAGTCACTCGCTTGGCGATAGTGTGAAACATCGTCACGGAAAGGGGTTAAAAACCATTTGTATAGCACCTCGATGTACCGGTGAGTTGCAATAGATCGGGATACAACTCCGAGCATCCATTACCGTGGACATGGCTATTTGAATAGATAACTTCCCTACACGGGTGCACCAAATTACCCAACATGCTTGATTACTCAGGCTGGACACACTTTGGTGGGTCATGCCCGGCCTCGGAAGATTAACACGTCATAGTCCTACCTAGGCTAAGCATAGAGGTCCCCGCAGGTTTAAATCCTAAGCGCTCCGGGGTCTTGGACCCATCTCCCATCTCACTCTGGGTCGTTGCGCGTAGGGAGATCTAGGCCACCTCCTCTCGCGTGCTGACCAGGTCATGCCGTAATGCTGAACTGGACAACTGACAAAGCTTTCGAAAGAAACGCATGAGCCGAGTGCTCATAACTGTTCCCGCTTGGTGGTTAGTACGTATAGGCTAGCATAGACGAGCAGAGACTCACGATCATGTGACCCCATCGCCCAGTCTCAAGGAAATCCGGCAAGCGCAAGCCCAACCCTCTCAGTGGGGCGGTCTACCTGCCCGGTCGGGGCTCATAATTATCACGCAGTGCTCTCTGGGCTCGCCGGACTTTCAGAGGTATCTCTCGCGGGTACCCCTCAGGGTCGACCCAACTTTAACAATGGTATCAAGTAAAGTCCAGCTGTGTGTCCATAACATGACGGGGGAATCCGAGGAGTCAGCCTCGATGGAATCCACTTGATGTAATCGTAAAGATGAACTTAGGAGGAATCACCCTCGAGGTTAACACTTGAGGTGTTGCACGACAGAGTCATATCAGGAGTGGTGAAGGAGGAATCACCCTCGATGACTGTTGTGGAATTAACACGTCAGATGTCCTCATGGAAGGACTTAGTCGTGGAGCCATCGTGATGGGTTAGCTTGAAGGGGTTAAATGAACAAGGGACACAGGAGTTTTATACTAGTTCGGCCCCTTCGATGAAGGTAAAAGCCTACATCTAGTTGTGATGGGATTGATTGGGTTTCGATGACCAAGGAGCAAATACGCTTTGCCTGAGCCTCGAGTTGTTGTTTCTTGTCCCTGAACCGTCGCTGGGTCGTCCCTTTATATACGTAGGTTGACGCCCGACCGGTCTATAGAGTCTCGAGACCGACTCATACAAAGTGTCCGGCTCGGTCTCTCCTTTCCTAACTTACAATACAAGTTGCACCTCCATGGAGGTTTACCACTATGGGCCCTAATCCGCATTTGGGCTCCGGGCTTCTAAGTTTCTTTAGCAACACGCCATCTTCTGGGTCTTCGTGGGCTTCAATATAGTTGAGGGTGAACCGGGCCCTCCTGGCCGGCTTACCCTCAGTAGTTATATCCTAAACATTAGGCCCTAGATTGATTAGAACCTGTTCATTTCAACCTTCAATACTTAAAGAAATTCTATGAACATCTCCTTATATTCTAGTAAACCGCCATGATGTCTTCTCCTGTAAACTTTGTTATACCGTTGTGACATCATCCTCTGCACACAGCAATGGATCATCATGACATCATCTCTGTATAAAAAGATTAAAAAGATTCCCTTCATTAATGGCATCCCGAAGATCGAGGCGACAAGCGCGCCCTCCTTGCCGCTTCATGCTCCTCGATTCTTGTGCCTGCCACTTATCCCTTTATCCTTATAAATAAAGCCGGCGAGTCTTCCCATTCTCTCCCCTTGCCTCTTCTTCTTCCTCTCACGAATCCCTACTGCTCGAGCTCCACCGCCGCCACAGAGCACACCGTCGTCTTCGCCCCTAGCTGCTGCATCACCCTGAATCGAACCAGAGTTTCGTGGCATCCCTCCGCAGTAGATTTGTACTGGTAAGTTTTACCTTTTCCGCATCTTTAAATCTATGCTAGGGTTAACGAGTTCATCTGTAGAGTTCCTCGTCCATCTCAGTTCTTCGTTTTTACTTTTGCCATGGTTTCTTTTATCCAACGGTAGCGTAAATCTCGTGCGATAGTTGCTCCGCATCCATTTTCAACACTACTAGATCTTCCTTCTTTGTAAAGATTCCTCAGTAGGGCGCATGACCTTCTCTGTTCTACTTAACGCCATTATAGGTCGCAGAAATTTTTATTTATTGAGGCATGGTAGATCCAAATTAATTTCATCATTGTGTGAAACCTGTTTTTGTCAACACTTAGCAGATTTTCATATCTAGCTCCTCCACCTAAGGGCGGTTTAAACCTATAGCAGTTGGTAATCCGCCATATATCATTAGTCCTCACTTTAAACCGCCATCTTGATCTGAATAGCAATTTCCGGTTTATCTCACATACATTCCTTGATCAAATTCCCTGGTTTAACACCAATTAATACTCTTGAACCGTCAATCGTAAACCGGCCTTCATTTTACCTTTACAGTTTGCTGTCCAAGATGACCAAACAATTCGTTGCTTGCAACTTGGTTCCTTCCTAGATTACAGAAACACAGATCAATGGATATGTTCTAACGGGCGCTTTAGATTCAAAAAATGTCCTTCGCTGGCGAGTTCCTGGCCTTGAGTGCCCTCCTGAGCCTCAAGATGGAGAAGTTATTGTTTTCATGCAGCACCTAGACCGGGGCTTCAGCCCTCCCGGATCAAAAAAAATCCGGGATGTCCTTGCTAGCTTTAAACTCCATCCACAAGATATTGGACCAAATTCCATATCAAATATATGCAACTTTCAAGTATTTTGTGAAGTTTACCTTCAAGAGGAACCATCTGTGGAGCTCTTCCGGGACTTTTTCCATCTAAACCACCAAACTGAATTTTCTGATGGTCCTAACACGGAACTTGGTGGGGTATCAATCCAGAAGAGGAAGGAAGTTGATTTCCCACATGCATCACACCACAGTCATCCCAAAGACTGGAACCAAACTTGGTTTTATTGTCAGAACACTACCCCTGCTGGAGAAAATCCCTTGCCGGGTTACCGCCCTCACCGGCTTAGCAATGCCACCCATTACCTCAACGATTAACTGCCAAAGAACGGCAAACTTATGCACCTCAACTCGCCAAGCTCTGGGCTCTCTTGGCCAACGGTTTGACTGGTGTTGATCTCGTTTGCTGTTGGGTTAAATGGCACATCATGCCCTTAAGTCGCCGCTCCAGATTAATGCATGAGTATACCGGCGATGCCAAGGACCCATAACGGTTTAATGAAATAGAAATGACTGATGACGAAGTCACTTAATCGGTGACGAAGATGTTAGACGAACCAATCGCCGCATGCAGCCAAACCGGGCTGGCCCCCTTTTACACCGCCAACAGACCACCAATGATAATGATTTTATCTTTGTGCTTTCTTGATCCGCCTCCATTTTAACTTTGTTCTAATAAATCTTTGATTAACTTTTACAGGCCAATAGTTTCTTTTGGAAAAGGAAGGCTTCAGATAAACCATCAAGGGCTTCTCGTCCCAAGAGCAAAGTTATCAAGAGAGCAGCCAAGAAAAAGACCGGTGAAACTGCTGATCCGCCCGAAGATGTTGAAGATTCGGATCAAGAGGTAGAACTTGACTCCCTTGGCTCCCTTTCCATACATCTTATTAACAATGACTTTTATCAGGATGATGCAGAGGTCAACCGTGTGGACCATGTTGAGGTAATCTCTCTTTCCTCTGGTTCAGATCTTGTGCCGGTTCAAAGATTTCACCGTGCAGTTCGGAAAGTGAAATACTCTCACCCTCTTGCTTATTTGGATCCAAAATTTTCTTTGAAGACATAGCAGCCTCAAGGGCGTCGCACAACCCGACACAGTGGCTAGAAAGTCACCTCTTCCGGTTTATCGGACACACCAACCCGGAAGCATCGTCCAGAGGTTACTTGTTCTCCTGAAAAACTTTACCCCTTGAAGGGTTTCTTCCGATACCCACTCAATCCGTCTGATCCAAATTACCAGGCATCTTCCAATTCGTCTGGCGGTTCATCAACCACTCAGCTGCCTCCCCTCAAGATCGTCGCTGGGAAAGCGCACTACTTTTCAGTTTGTTTCTTCATGCGTCGGTTTATCATACTAAACCTTATTTTGATGTTGTAGCGCCAAGGCCCGATTGAGCAAGAAAGCCAAGACCAGCGGCCCCATTGATGATGTTGATCCGGAGAAGACCCCAGAAAATGCTGGCGAAAATCCTGATATTGTCATAGATGACTCTGCTCCGCAAGACCCAGCTACTGATGCTAATCCGCCGGAGGCTGACCTGGCAACACATGTTGATACATCAAGTCCACGTGCCACGCCTCCCAGTCCAGTTGCTGATCTGCTGAGTTCAGCTCCTAATCCGCCAAGCCCTGCTGTCAATCCGCCAAATCCTGCTGCCAATCCGCCAAGCCCAGCCAAAGAGAAGCAATCCGCACTAGCCCCCAAGTGCCAAGTGTATAACTGGTTATATGCTTGGGACTTTTGACAAAATATTTACATGCTCCTCCTCTGACTGTGGCAAGCTGATATAAATCACCAAGGCACTCAAATTGCTGATCTTCATGAGAATATCAAGTCCCAACAAGCAAAGACTTCCAAGGCCAAGGATGAGCTGAAAACCGCTTTAGCAGCCATGGAACAACTTAAAGAAGGGTTCAAGACTGAGCGTGCCAATTGGGAGACTGAAAAGAATGCATTGCTAAAGCGGGCTAAAGACGCCGAGTCGGCTCTTAAACCGATGGCGGAAGAGCTAATTGGGTTGAAGCGCCAAGTGAACGCCATGACCTCTGCAATATTTGGTAAGTACTCTTGCCAAGGCTTCTTGAATGACCATCTTTGAAATTTGCCGGTTTAACCTGAAATTCTTAAACCGTTTGTAGGTGGCTGCATTGCTCATCTGGGCTCTGATATGCAGATGAAGCTGAAAGCAGCATATACTCTGATTGAACAACTGTATACCGGTGCCCAACGGGTTATCTGTGCAGCTTCATACAACAATCCGGCCCCATCATTGATCAAGGACACTCTAGCAAGGTTATCCATGACGCCGGCACAGATAGAAGAGATGAAGCGATCCGCTGCCAGGGCTGGCGCTTTATTGGCACTTACCCGAGCCAAAGCATCGATAGCTGACCTAGATCTGGTGGATATCGCCAAGGGCTTTCCTAGTGAACAAGAAAATGGGGCAGAGTTTGATAATGAAGCCCCCAAAATTGTGACAAGGGAGATGCGTCCTTTGGCGAGTCAATTGGCAAAATAAGCTAACTTGACTGTTCACCGGTCCTTCTGTGATGCCAACAACAAACAGATTGACACTGTCATGCCAGAAGTGCAAAATCTTATCTCGCCAATCTGTAAGCACACTTACGCCCCTGACGTTGATCAGGCTGAACTTATAAGTGAAGAGGTTGTCTTTCAGGCTTTAACCTGGATTGACTGGACCATCGTTGACTTCCAACCACTAGATGGGGAGGAGGAGGCTGAACCGACGCCGGATGATCCATCAACTTCACGACAACATGGTGATGAGGCTTGATCCGGCAATCTAGTTCATGCTTCATAAACTTGGTTCTGTGGAAAGAACAATTCCGTATTTTGGGCCTTAAAGCGCCTTGTAATAGGCTAGTTAAAATACTTTGATCTGCTGCCATCGTGTACTGGGATATACTTTGTTTAATCCGCCGTGCCAATTTCAGTGCTGGCTTATATATCTTCATAATATTATGCAATCCCTATGTCTGCATAAAAAGATCTGTCCGAGCGGTTTACCGCTGGACGGGTCATAATGCCCAAGGTAAAGCCTGGCTAATAACCAAGGCGGTATAAATATGAAATAACTCATACCTGTGATATGAAATCACTTAGTAAGGGTGAAAACCCAAATCTTGAGCTGTTAAATTCTTACCCTATAATGATGTGATGAATAAGTCATGCCGGGTTACGATGAACACCAGATGATCAAACTGGCGACATATAGTCAAAGCCAGACTAGGTTTTGTAGACACCGATTTGATAAGATGGTCTAACAACTTATAGCTGAAAGCCAAGCCGGGTTAACAAACACCGGGTTAATATGATTACTGAAAAGCCACACCAGGTCAATGGACACCGGTTCAAGATAAATTCATCAAAAGGTGAGAACTTAGCAAAAAAGCAAACAAGAAACCATGTAGTCAAGGCTTTTCAAGGGTTGCCAAGCCCAAATTCGAGGCTTTTCATGGGCTGCCAGGCCACTGAGTTAAACCATTTTGCAAAGCCATTTAAGATGGGCCTCCAACTAACCAATCGTCGTTTTAACTTTGACAAGTTCAGGGTCTGTATAAGATTGACTTGTCAAACGTTCGACGGGTCATGCCAGGATTACCTGGATAGGAGTGGCTTACTTGATGAAGGCAGGTCAAACCGGGGTTTTAGGTGAATACACCAGGCTTCCAAGCCATGGGTCGATACCCAATTACAAGGGTCCTTTCAAACTCTTTGTGGCTTTTGCACAAAAGAGCCCCCAAGTAACTTTGTGAGCTATGCTCGATGGGTGCCTATGTTTGAGCTGTGCAGCACATCCAGACTCTCTTTGGCCCCTTGGGTGTGAAGCTCCCAAGCTGTGTTGTGGCATGATAGCCTATTTAACAGGTAGTACTTCACTTTGTCAGCTGAAGCCCCCATGTAAACAAAGAGATTTGAAGACAAAATAGCAGAGGCCCTTCTTATAGAAAGCATGCCAGTTTATTATCTTGATCATAATATATACATTGTTGAAATATGTACATAAGAAGAGCCTATGGCTCAAGTGTAGTAAGGACGAAGGAGAGCTATGTTCCACGGCCGCCAGGTCTCCTCCTCAGAACTACGTGAGTCTTCTTGAACGTCAATGAGGTAGTATGATCCGTTGTGCAGATTTTTGCTAACCACAAAGGTTCCTTCCCAAGGTGGGGATAACTTGTGCATATCGGTCTGATCCTGGATGAGCCGGAGTACTAAGTCGCCTTCTTGAAAGGTTCGTGTCTTAACCCGGCGGATGTGATAACGCCGCAGGTCTTGTTGATAAACCGCCGATCGAGCCAAAGTCATGTCTCGTTTCTCATCTAACAGGTCCAGCGCCTCTTGGCGTGCTTGCTCATTATCCGCTTAAACACAATTGGCAACCCGAGGCGAATCATGACGAATATCACTTGGGAGGACGGCCTCAGCCCCATAAACCATGAAGAAAGGTGTATAACCCATAGATCGGTTTGGGGTAGTGTTTATACTCCATAACACAGATGGTAATTCTTACACCCAACAACCCGGCGTTCGTTTCAAAGGAACCATGAGCCGGGGCTTAATACCCTTTTGAATTTCTTGATTCGCCCTCTTAGCTTGACCAATGGATTGGGGATGAGCCACGGATGCTACAGCAAGCCAGATGTGCTCTCGTTGACAAAACTCCTCCATCTCACCTTTAGAAAGGTTCGTGCCATTATCTGTAATGATGCTGTGTCGAAAACCGAAACGGAAAATGATCTTTTTGAGAAATTGAACCATCGTGGCTGCATCACACTTGCTGACGGGCTCCGCTTCAACCCATTTAGTGAAGTTGTCAACCGCCACCAACAGGTGGGTCTTCTTATCCTGGGAGCGCTTAAAAGGTCCCACCATATCAAGTCCCAAAGTGGCAAACAGCCAAGTGATAGGAATCATCCGTAGCTCCTGAGCCGGAACATGAGCTCGACGTGAAAATTTCTGACAAGCGTCACACCGCTTTACCAGATCCTACACATCAGCATGATTTGTCAACCAATAGAACCCATGACGAAAAGCTTTAGCCACCAGGGACTTTGAATCAGCATGGTGACCACAATCCCCTTCATGGATTTCACGTAGAATCTCTTGTCCTTCTTTAGGAGAAATACAATGTTGGAATACGCCTGAAACACTGCAACAATGTAACTCGCCATTGTGAATAATCATGGACTTGGACCGCCGGATTATCTGTCTGGCGAAGACCTCATCATTTGTTAACTCACCACGATTCATATACGCCAAATATGGAACCGTCCAATCGGGAGTGGTATGTAAAGCGGCCACCAATTGGGCCTCTGGATCAGGAACATCTAAATCCTCCTCTGTAGGCAACCTAACAGACGGGTTATGTAAGATATCCAAAAAGGTATTGGGTGGTACCGGTTTATGTTTAGATCCCAGCCGGCTTAAAGCATCTGCTACTTTGTTTTTGTGCCGGTCAATGTGCTCAACCTGATAACCCTTAAAGTGACGTGCCACAATATCCACCTCGCATCTATAAGCCCCCATAAGTGGATCCTTAGAATCCCAAGTACCAGAAACTTGCTGAGCCACCAGATCAGAATCTCCAAAACAGCGAACCCGACTTAAGTTCATTTCCTTAGCCACACGGAGACCGTGGAGTAAGGCCTCGTACTCAGCTGCATTGTTAGTATAAGGAAATATTAAGCGGAGAACATAACAAATTTTATCACCTCGAGGGGAAGTAAGAACAACTCCAGCCCCCGAGCCTTCCAATTGCCTGGATCCATCAAAATGAATAGTCGAGTATGTATTATCCGTTTTGTCCTCTAGTGCCTGTAAATCAGTCCAATCATTGATGAAGTCAACACGCGCCTGTGACTTAATTGATGTCCGAGGCATATACTTCAACCCGTGCGGGGCAAGCTCAATTGCCCACTTTGCAACCCGGCCAGTTGCCTCCCTGTTCTGAATTATATCGCCCAGAGGAGCTGAACTGACCACTGTAATGGGACGGCCTTGAAAGTATTGTTTAAGCTTCCGGCTTGCCATAAACACCCCATAAACCAGCTTCTGCCAATCCGGATACCGTTGCTTTGACTCGATAAGTACTTTGCTGATATAGTAAACCGGCCTTTGAACCGGATACTCCTTACCAGCCTCCTTGCGCTCCACCACAACTGCCATGCTAACAGCACAGGCATTAGAAGCCACGTACAATAACAAGGGCTCTTTGTCAACCGGAGCTGCAAGAACCGGTGGTTCAACCAACTGCCGCTTTAAGTCCTCAAATGCCGCATTGGCTGCGTCGCTCCAAACGAAATCGTCTGTCTTTTTCAACATCTGATACATAGGGATCGCCTTCTCTCCCAAATGGATGATAAACCGGCTAAGGGCTACAATGCGATCCGCCAGATGCTGAACATCATTGATACACTTCGGTTTAGCCGAAGATGTAATCGCTTTGATTTTTTCCGGATTGGCCTCAATTCCTCTGTTGGACACCAGAAAGCCTAAGAGCTTGCATGCCGAAACACCAAAAACACACTTGTCCGGATTAAGTATCATTTTGAAAACCCAAAGATTGTCAAACGTTTCCTTGAGGTCATCTATCAAGGTTTCCTTCTTCCTCGATTTTACCACAATGTCATCCACATAGGCATGAACATTACGCCCAATCTGCGTCTGAAGAAAATTTTGCACACAACGCTGATAAGTTGTCTGGGCACTTTTGAGCCCAAAGGGCATAGAAACATAGCAGAAGGCTCCAGAGGAAGTGATGAAGGCTGTCTTCTCCTGGTCCTTAACTGCCATTTTGATCTTATGATAATTTCAATAAGCATCCAAGAAACTCAGGCGCTCACAACCCGCCGTCGCATCAATAATCTGATCAATATGCGGGAGAGCAAAAGGATCTACCGGACAAGCCTTGTTCAAATCTGTGTAGTCCACACACTTACGCCAAGTGCCATTTTTGTTAAGAACGAGCACCGGATTAGCCAACCACTCAGGGTGAATACTTCGATGATAAATCCAGCAGCCAACAGCCGGGCTACCTCTTCAGCAATGGCTTTGCGTCTTTCCTCGTTAAAGCGGCGAAGAAATTGCTTGACCGGTTTAAACTTGGGATCAATATTGAGAGTGTGATGAGCGAATTCTCTCGGTACACCTGCCATGTCAGAAGGCTTCCATGCAAAAATGTCCCGGTTCTCACGGATGAACTCGATGAGCATGCTTTCCTATTTCGGATCCAGATTGGTGCTGATGCTAAACTGTTTGGATGAATCGCCAAGAACAAAGTCAACAAGTTTAGTTTCATCAGCCGGTTTGAACTTCAGGGTCGGGTCATGCTCAGTGGTGGGCTTCTTCAGAGGGGTCATGTCTGCCGGATCAACATTGTCCTTATAAAACTTCAGCTCCTCTGTAGCACAAACCGACTCAGCATAAGCCGCATCACCTTCCTCACAATCCAAAGCAATCTTCCAACTTCCATGTACTGATATAGTCCCCTTATGACCCAGCATTTTGAGCTGTAAATAGATATAGCAGGGCCTCGCCATGAATTTTGCGTAAGCCGGCCGTCCAAACAGTATGTGATACGGGCTCTGGATTTTCACCACTTCAAAGGTCAATTTTTCAGACCTGGAATCATGCTCATCTCCAAACACAACCTCCAAAGCAATCTTGCCAACAGGATATTCCGATTTACCTGGTACTACACCATGAAAAACAGTGTTGGACGGTTTAAGACTTTTGTTTGTCAGCCCCATGCGACGAAAAGTCTCGTAGCACAGGATGTTGATACTGCTCCCTCCATCCATCAGGACTTTAGTAAACTTGTAACCTCCCACTTGAGGCGCTACCACCAAAGCCAGTTGACCCGGATTGTCAACCTGGGGCGGATGATCCTCTCTGATCCACACAATGGGCTGCTCAGACCACCATACATAACGTGGCACTGCCGGTTCAACAGCATTTACTGCCCTTTTGTGAAGCTTCTGATCGCGCTTACACAAGCTTGTAGTGAACACATGATACTGCCCACCATTCAATTGCTTGGGGTGACTTTGATAACCTGACTACTGCTTATTTCCTTGATTATTCTGTTGCCATTACCACCTTGGTTATTCTGGTTGACTTGATTATTCTGAAATCCAGAGTTTGAACCACCACCACCATGAAAACCTGGACCTGAACCGCCCGACGGACCCTGATCATATCGGAAGACATCGGAATTCTTGAACTCCTTCATGATATAACAATCTTTCCAAAGATGTGTGGAAGGGGCCTCCTTGGTCCCATGCTTTGGGCAGGGCTGGTTTAACAAACGCTCTAGATTCATCCCTCCACCGCGCTGGGGCGGTTTACCTTTAGACGCTGCATATTGGTGTTAGCCACAAGATCTGAACTATCTGCCTTGCGCTTACCATTATTCCCATGGCCTCCTTGGTTATGATGTTGTCCCTTTGCATTGCCGTTCTTCTTTCCCTTCTCCGGTTTCTCCTCATCAGAATTGGGATCCTTGGTATTATCAGAATTGGCATATTTGACCAAGGCTGCCATAAGGGTTCCCATGTCATTGCAGTGGCGCTTGAGCCGTCCCAACTTCATTTTTAGTGACTTAAACCGGCAATTACGCTCCAGCATTATGATTGCTTGAACAGCATTAATACGGTCTGATGAATGCAAAACTTCTAAAACCCGGCGGACCCAATGAGTTGTTGACTCGTTCTCCCCTTGAACACAGGCATCCAGATCCACAATAGACATAGGATGTTTGCACCTGTCTTTGAAATTGGCTATAAACCGGGCCTTTAACTGGTCCCATGACACGATGGAGTTGGCTGGTAAGTTTTTCAACCAAGTACGGGCTGTCCCTTCCAACATAATCGTGAAGTACTTTGCACAGGCCGCTTCATCCACATCTAGCATCTTCATTGACATCTCATAACTCTCGACCCATGCCTTAGGTGGCTGATTGGTGGTATAATTAGGAAATTTGCATGGACCCTTGAAATCCTTGGGCAGACACACGTTACGGAGAGCCGGAATGAGACACGGCACTCCCCAGGAACTAAAGGCAAGACCGGTGCCTCGATCTACTGACGCTGATGGCTGAACCAGGCCGGGTTAATAACGAACCGTATATTGCGCTGCCAAAGCAGCCTCCCTTCATGATCTGCCATTGTCCACCACATCTTGAGCATTACGGCGCCGCGCACTGCTAGACACTTCCGGTTCATCCATGTGCCTGCTATAGCTTTTGCTCGGACGAGGGGTTGAATGAATTCTATCTCAGCTATAGGAATAAGCCTTCTACTGCACCATGGTGGTTTGAAGAAGATCCCTGGCCCGCCGCGTCTCAATCGCCGCTAGTGAATCGCCCTCCATTGGAATGGCTGCCAGGCGAGATGTTGCTACAATCATGTTATCCAGAGGGCTCGAAAAGTGACCCGGTGGTGTGGACACGTATTGCGGCGGGTTATCCATTCGCCGAGGTGGCTCCGTCATCCGTGGTTGATCCGGCGCTGCCCTAGGCGCGTCGGTCCGGTTTGCAGCTGCCGGATTGCTCGGCCCAGGCCCCGGTGTATTAAAGAGATTCAATCCTTCGAAGACCGGCTACATAAGCGATCGGTACTTCCTTCACATTATGTTGTTTGATGCATTCTGATCCAACATGAGCCGATAATTCTGCACCTGTATCTGTTGTGACTAGGCATCCAAAGCAGCCCGTTCTTCAGCCATCCTAGCATCCTCAATTGCCAGGTCCTCCTTAGCCTGCGTTACCTGATCCTTCAGCTTCGCAATGTCCGCATTGTGCTGATCCTGTGTCTCCGAGGTAACCACCGTGGTTAACAATGTTGCCCAGGCATCCATCAAACCGGAGATGACTTGAGCCGGTCGACGCGCCGGGGCTCCTGCCACGGCCGCTGATATGGTATTCATCGCTGCTGTAGATGAAGACTGCAAAGTGGGCTGTGTTCCGGCCATGTAAACAGCAACCCGACTTGGCGGTTCAAGGAGGTCCGGAATACTGTTGCCATCGGAATATCCTTTGAACACACCATCATGAATTTGGTATAGGGACTCGGTTTTGCCAGTGGATGACTCGCTGTCGGAATAAACAGCCGTCTCGCCTTCAGACACTGGTTCAGATCTGATCCCATGGACACATCCTACGAACGGACGCTTCATGGCGGGCTAAACCCCGGGCAGGACTCGCACGCTGAGCCATCTCGACGAGGTCGGTGCAGATGTCCGGCTCAGGGCCCGGTTCGCCGATCTTGCCGATGAAGACATGAATTCCAACAAAGGGGACCCGGTATCCATACTCGATTGAGCCGGCCTCGGGGCCCCATCCTTCATCGTCGATGTAGAGCTTGCCGCAACGACTCTTGGTCATCCGGCCAACCACGTACCCCTTGAGTCCTTCAGAGCTGCCCTTCAAGAACTCGAAACCATCGTGCGATAGCCCCACGGTGGGCGCCAACTGTCATAGAATTAACACCTCAGATGTCCTCATGGAAGGACTTAGTCGTGGAGCCATCACGATGGGTTAGCTTGAAGGGGTTAAACCGAACAAGGGACATGGGAGTTTTATACTAGTTCGTCCCCTTCGATGAAGGTAAAAGCCAGTCACGCCCAATATGCGACCCTATCCAAAAGGAACTCGACGGTCCCACCAAGGATAGACCCACATATTGAAATGCTTTTGCAAGGTGGATATCATTACATCAACATTAAAAAATAGATGGGGATACATACAAGAGGCATACAATGCCACACGAATACAACATCACAATACATCAGAGCATCATCCGACTACGGATGAAACACAAACAGAAACTCAAACGACATCCACCCTGCTAGCCCGGGCTGCCGACCTGGAACCTATCCCTGATCGAAGCAGAAGCAGAAGAAGAACTCAAGACAAGCAAGCATCGCTCTCGCGTCATGATCATCGCGTGAACCTGTACCTGCAACTGCTGTTGTAGTAATCTGTGAGCCACGAGGACTCAGCAATCCCATTACCATGGGTATCAAGACTAGCAAAGCTTAAAGGGAAGGAAGGGGTAAAATGGTGAGGCTGCAGTAGCGACTAAGCATATATGGTGGCTAACATACGCAAATAAGAGCGAGAAGAGAGCAAAAGGAACGGGCGTGAATCTAGCAATGATCAAGAAGTGATCCTGAACTCCTACTTACGTCAATCATAACCCAAAGACCGTGTTCACTTCCCGGACTCCGCCGAAAAGAGACCATCACGGCTACACACGCGGTTGATGCGTTTTAATTCGGATCTGGTGTCAAGTTATCTACAACCGGACATTAACAAATTCCCATCTGCCTATAACCGCAGGCACGGCTTTCGAAAGATTATACCCTGCAGGGGTGTCCCAACTTAGCCCATGATAAGCTCTCGCGATCAACGAAGGATATTCCTTCTCCCAGGAAGACCCGATCAGACTCGGAATCCAGGTTTACAAGACATTTCGACAATGGTAAAACAAGGCCAGCAAAGCCGCCCGATGCGCCGACAATCCCAATAGGAGCTGCACATATCTCGTTCTCAGGGCAACACCAGATAAGCGAAGCGTACAGGTACCGACGTAACCCAAGTTGCCAAGGGATGGCCCCGCACGGTGCTCTAGTTTGGACCAACACTTAGACAAGCATTGGCCCGGGGGGGCTGTAATAAAGATGATCCTTGGGTTAATTACTCCCAAGGGAAATATAGGTGGTGGTGAGGCAAATGGTAAAACCAAGGTTGGGCCTTGCTGGAGGAGTTTTATTCAAAGCGAACTATCAAGGGGGTCCCATAAATCACCCGACCGCGTAAGGAACACAAAATCCGGGAACATAACACCGGTGTGACGGAAACTAGGGCGGCAAGAGTGGAACAAAACACCAGGCATAAGGCCGAGCCTTCCACCCTTTACCAAGTATATAGATGCATTAATAATATAAGAGATATTGTGATATCGCATCATAAACCTGTCCACCATGGAGCAATCTTCAACTTCACCTGCAACTAACAACGCTATAAGAGGGGCTGAGCAAAAGCGGTAACATAGCCAAACAATGGTTTGCTAGGAAGGGTGTCAAAGGTTAGAGGTTCATGGCAATATGGGAGGCTTGATGAGCAAAAGATAGGTAAGGCAGCATAGCAATAGAACGAAGCAACTAGCATAGAAATCATAGTAGTAAGATCCAGGGTAGCGGTCATCTTGCCTGAAATCCCGCTAGGAAGAAGAACGAGTCCATGAAGAAGACGAACGGGAGTAGTCGAACGAATCCTCACAACGCAACATTACCGGAACTAAGAAGCAACACCGGAAAGAAACAAACAACATGGTAAACGCACAATCATAATCATGGCATGATGCACAATCAAGTATGATGCATGTCCGTTTTAAAGAGGCATGGCATGGCAATATGCACAAATAACTCTACAAGTTAAATGGAGCTCAATATGCAACGAGTTGCATATTGACAAAACACCACATCAATTATTTAGTTCTCTCTCGGTTTTGTACCCAACAATATTAAATGTTATTAAACATGGCAAGGGGGTGAAACATAATGAAACTACCTATCTAGGCAAGTTTAAATGAGGCCGGAAACAACAAACAATAATTCCGGAAAATCCCCATGTGCATATTTTAGATTCGGTACTGTTCTGCCCTAAACACAATTTTATTGTTGTTAAACAGGAAAATAAAGTGCACCATGTTAATCTAGGCATTTTTCCACCCCATTTACATATAAAGTTTATTTAAAACTGAGCTACGGTTATTTAGTTATGAATTAAAGCATTTTAACATGGCATTATGCAAAATAAACACAAACAGCATGTTAAACATTTTTAACATAGATGAAAGTGGCATATTATTAATCTACACAATTTTCTGAGCATTATACATATATAAATTATTTTAATCCGGTGCACAGTTTGTGAGATATTAAATGCGTGAAGTGCAAGGTGTTTTCTGTAAAACAGGCAGCCTCTGGACAAATTAGCAAATTCGCACGCAGTTAAAAAAACATTCATTGGGCTGAATCTGGTGGGCACTGGGGCGCTCACCATGGGCTCGGCCCAGTCGGTGTAGGAGGCCTGGCAGGCCGGCTTGGTGGTGAGGCTGGGATGCAGGGGCACGCTGGACCGAAGTCGAGGTCGGCCCAGGCGCGACGCGGGCGTGGTCGTGGCGCGGTCAACGGCGAGGAGGGGAGACCGGATCGGGGCGATGCAGGGCGCGGCGGCGCATCCGAGTGCAGCAGGACGACGGCGAGCGCGGAGGTCACGAATGGATGCGGGGGAGGGAGCTGAGGCCGGATCTGGTAATGGAGTCACCGGGGCGGCGAGGTCCAGCATGGCTGGGCGGCGGCGAGCGGTTCGGCAGCGGCTCCTGCAAAACAATGGTGGCGGCGCAGGGCTTAGAGGAGACCACGGGAGTAGGGAGGAGAAGAGGAGGCACGGGGCACTGCCTAGACGAGGACTCGGCGACCTGGCGGCGGCGACGAGGCTCGCTGGCGGCGGGGCTCGGGCGACCTGGCGGCGGGGTGGCGAGGAGCGGCAGCACGGGATCGAGCGGGAGGCTCGGGCGGCGCTCGGGCACAGGGCGGGGCAGCTCAGGGCCCAGATGGGCTTCCCAGGGCCCGATCTGGGTTCCTGGCGGGCCGCGGCGGCGGGGCTGGATGGGGCGACGTGGAGGCGGGGGAGGCGACGTGGCGGCGCCCGGTTGGCCGGGGCGACGCCTCAGGTGGCGGCGCAGCCAATGGCTACGCGCCAAGTGGCGCCTGTGAGGTGGAGAGCGGCGGTGTAGGCGAGGAGGGGGCGACAAGTGGCGGCGGGGAAGAGGGCCGGCGCGGAATTTGAGGAGGATGCGGCTAGGAGGTAGGGGAAGGGCTATGGGATGCCCAAAATGGCATGAGGGGGTCTATATATAGGGTAAAAGCTAGGGTTTAGGGGGGTTTGAGGCTGTTTCGGACCCTCGGATCGCCATCGGAGGGCTCCGGATCGGAGGAGGGTTTAGGTGGGCTGCAGGTGGGCTGAGAAGAGGGGTTGGGCTGAGAGAAGAGGAGAGAAAGAGGCCCGGCGGTAGTTTCGGAGACTGAAATGTCTGACGATTAAACCGGCAATGGTGCCGCTACGGATGACGGTTGGGCTATCAAACGGACTCCGAATGTGGCGAAACTTGACAGGCGGCCTGTCTACACTATAATAAGACCGCACGACAAGTTGCAACCCATTCCGAGAACATTTTTATGCCACTTATAAAATAATATTTCGGAGGTGCCGCGGGCGCGTGCAAGTGTGGTCGGGCTCAGAACGGACAACGGTGAGAACCGGCGGAACACGAACGGATGCAAGTTTTATGAAAACAATGCCGATGCAATGCGCATGATGCTATGAGACGAGATGCATAACAAGAACAAAATGCAAAACAACAGACAAAAACCCAACCACAGAGGAAATAATAAATCACATAGCCGGAAATGGCAAGAGTCGGAGTTACGAATATGGAAAGTTGCATCCGGGGCGTTACAACACTCCACCACTACGAGAGGATCTCGTCCCGAGATCTAGGATGGCACCGGAGGGAAAAGGAAGAGGAAGATAAGCGGTAAAACTAAGTTGCTTCTTCGACCAATGAGTGAAACCATGAACCTTGAGAGGTTGAGCAATATGAAAGAAAGAAAACAACGAAGATGAACGAGATTGCAAACAATCCATTAGAAAAGAGGAACAAGGAACATTACGAGAACTTGACGGTTGCAACGACACGAATCAAGATTTTAATGGACAAGATAGAATTCGAAACCACTCCGGTTAAAACAAGATGAGAGAGGAAGAATTCGGGCAGCACTCCGATTGAACATGGAAGGAAAAGAACATGAACTTGAGAAGATGGGAAGATACTTGATGAAATCAACAACACACTACCTCCGGAACTATTGAAAGAATGGCACAAGGGGTAAGAAAAGATTTCAGACAGCTCTCCGGTTGAGGAAGGAGGCAAAACTAGATAAGATGAGAGAACTTGAAGAGATGACACAACACTCCGGTTAAATGGATAAGCACGAAAAGAACATGATCTTGACAAAACAAGATGATGAGTCAACGAGAGCAACATCACAATGCCTCCGGAAGAAAGAATAGAAGATAGATCATTGGAATAACAGAATGGAGAAGGAAAATGCCAACTTCTACCAGAAATGAGCTTGGAAAGCACCCTTCGAAGAAGGTTATAACGGAGTTGTTGGAAAACCAACAACCAAACGAATAAGCTTGTAGTGGGCTTATGGAAACATCTCAACAGTTGAGGTGAAATTCTGCCACTAACGAAAAACAATTGCTTGCTTGAGATCAACAAAGAGATGGAAACTTCTTTCGCCGAGAGGATAGGAGAAAACTCGGATCATTGATAAGCACCACAAATAGCAACATTCCTTAGGGAAGGCTTTAGGTGAAATCTATACCAAGATAACTCCAAAGAAGAGATTGATTGGTCGAAATGATATCTTGAACGAAGAGAAAATGATGGATTTAATTAACTCATTCCTGACAACTTGTAAATCATGAAGCACGAGGAGAAATTGCCAAGGATGACATAACACCATCTCAAAAGATAAGGTAGGAAGAATTGCACTTTGGAATGCAAGAAGAAGAAACACTTGAACTCCTCAAAACAAGACATGTGTTGAGCACCATGTTTATTTTGAAGTATGGCTTGACGGATCATAACTTCGAGAGAAATCTTGAAGAACAATTGAAGAATGAAAAGAATCCTTGATGAACCACCATGTAGAGCCTCCATGAAGAACTCCGGTAATAAAAGGATGATAAAAAGAAAAATAAGTTGGAAACACAAGGTGAAGCCTTGCAATGATTTATATGGAGCTTCGCGATGATATAGCCGAGAGAACTTGGAACTCCGGAAAGAAAAGATGAAACATCTCGAACCGGGAAATGTGACATGATGAACAACTCCGGAAAGAAGCAACTAGATTACTTGGATGAAACAATAATAAGAATTACATTATGCCTATCCTTCACCAATTTAAATTGATGACAAGCAACGGATTTGGCATACTACTTATTCTCGTAGAAAGGATTAAGAGGGATATAGCATAAACTTGAGAAGGTATAGATGGAACCATCGGTGGTATTTGGAAACAACGAATGAATTGATATGATAACAAAGGAAGAAGAATCTCGAATGAACCACCGTAAGAATTGAAAATGGAAATAGCAAAGGCACAATTCACCGGGAAGAATTGGAAAACGAATGAAGATACTTGAGGGGATTTGGATACAAGAGAACGAAGAGGCCATGAACTGATTAGAGGAACACTTGAATGAAGCACCGGGATAATTGGATAACGGTAGCTGAAATGTGAGAACAAAGAATTCTTATGGAACGATGGCCTCCGATTAAAAGAAACTGGAAACAACTTCTGACATACTCCGGATGGTTAAGAAAAAGAATATCTGACAAATGGAACAATTCGAGAGGGTAGCGTGAAGCTAGAACCACGAAACTCCGGGAGAAAGAACATGATTTAGAGGAAAAACTCTTCTTCGATCTTCAAAAGATGACGTGAAACACCACCGAAATTATTGAGATACTCCGGAAGAATGGAAAGCAAAAAGGTTGAGCCAACATTGAAACGATTTTGGAAGCGATCTTGGGGATGGCATCTGACTGATGAAAATCATTCTTACGCCAGACTTTGAAAAGAAAATTGGGAATAGCTCCGGGAAATAATTATAAGAGCCAGGTAAGATCCTGGAAAAAGACCTATGGGTTAGGGCCCACTGAAGAGAAAAGCACCGTTGGAAAGGGATGTTGAACAGATAGATGATGCATCGGAACAATTGAAATATTTGAATGAGGTGACAACCTCGAATTAATTGGAACACAGACAAATCTCCTGAGATGTCCTGAGCACTCCGGAAGGATAAACTGGCGAGAGGCGAACGAGCAGGGAAAACACCTGAGCCGAGGAAAAGAATATAATCACTACCAAAAATTAGAATTGAATCCACCAGAGAAGAAAAAGAGATGAAGAATGTCGAACAAAACGAGAATTCACCGGTTGAGATACTTGTTGGAAGACTGAAGAGGCTCCGTATGAATGAAATTGATGCTCGAAAGAGACTCAAGCTCCGGGAATAAGAGGGGTGGGAGGGCGGGAAAACAAATGCAACTTGGAAGGGGAAACCGACGAATATCTTGAAGAGAAAACACCGGTTGAAATCATTGAGGAGAGAGAGCAAAAAACCTTCGTACGAGTAGGATGTATACTCGATTACGGACTCCGGTTCCGAGAAGAAAAACAGGGAGGGCGGGTGGGAAAGAAAACAACTGAGGATTGAACTCAAAGATGAAGAGGGTCGAGTCAGCTTGACGAGAAATGCACCGGATGAAAAGAGCTGAGAACCAACGATCGGAAAACCAACTGCCTGATCCTAAAGAAAAATTTGAATGGGAAGAGGAGTAATTCAAAACACCTACGTCAAGATTCCTCATCAGAGCAACAAAGGGACTGAGGAGTAAAAAGAATTCCTACTCTCCGACATAACTAGACTCCGAAAATAGTTTTCTTCCAGACTCAACAACGGCCAACAAACAAGGGGGCTCCTATGGTCAGTCGAGGCTCTGATACCAACTTGTCACGCCCAATATGCGACCCTATCCAAAAGGAACTCGACGGTCCCACCAAGGATAGACCCGCATATTGAAACTCTTTTGCAAGGTGGATATCATTACATCAACATTACAAAATAGATGGGGATACATACAAGAGGCATACAATGCCACACGAATATAACATCACAATACATCTGAGCATCATCCGACTACGGATGAAACACAAACAGAAACTCAAACGACATCCACCCTGCTAGCCCAGGCTGCCGACCTGGAACCTATCCCTGATCGAAGCAGAAGCAGAAGAAGAACTCAAGACAAGCAAGCATCGCTCTCGCGTCATGATCATCGCGTGAACCTGTACCTGCAACTGCTGTTGTAGTAATCTGTGAGCCACGAGGACTCAGCAATCCCATTACCATGGGTATCAAGACTAGCAAAGCTTAAAGGGAAGGAAGGGGTAAAATGGTGAGGCTGCAGCAGCGAGTAACCATATATGGTGGTTAACATACGCAAATAAGAGCGAGAACAGAGCAAAAGGAACGGTCGTGAAGCTAGCAATGATCAAGAAGTGATCCTGAACTCCTACTTACGTCAATCATAACCCAAAGACCGTGTTCACTTCCCGGACTCTGCCAAAAAGAGACCATCACGGCTACACACGCAGTTGATGCGTTTTAATTCGGATCTGGTGTCAAGTTATCTACAACCGGACATTAACAAATTCCCATCTGCCTATAACCGCAGGCACGGCTTTCGAAAGATTATACCCTGCAGGGGTGTCCCAACTTAGCCCATGATAAGCTCTCGCGATCAACGAAGGATAGTCCTTCTCCCAGGAAGACCCGATCAGACTCGGAATCCCGGTTTACAAGACATTTCGACAATGGTAAAACAAGACCAGCAAAGCCGCCCGATGCGCCGACAATCCCGATAGGAGCTGCACATATCTCGTTCTCAGGGCAACACCGGATAAGCGAAGCATACAGGTACCGACGTAACCCAAGTTGCCAAGGGATGGCCCCGCACGGTGCTCTAGTTTGGACCAACACTTAGACAAGCATTGGCCCGGGGGGCTGTAATAAAGGTGACCCTTGGGTTAATTACTCCCAAGGGAAATATAGGTGGTGGTGAGGAAAATAGTAAAACCAAGGTTGGGCCTTGCTAGAGGAGTTTTATTCAAAGCGAACTGTCAAGGGGGTCCCATAAATCACCCGACCGCGTAAGGAACGCAAAATCCAGGAACATAACTGTCAGGACCCCGACTCGATGTCACATTGATCTAGCTGGTAACACCTCATATCACTTTGCGGCCTCACGCACGATATCCCCACGGGTGTCGTCTTACCTTTTCCCGGGACCGTTTGCGCCTTTTGGCTCACGTATATGATAGTGTCGCTAGCATCCATATGATAAAGAGCCCGGGCTGACATGACTAGTCGTAAACCCAAAGTGGCACAGACTTACAGGGACAGGCATCCATGACCCAGCTTCGAACGTGTCGGTCATCAGCAAGTGGGTCCGGGCTGTAGCACTGGGCTAGCAGGACTCCGGTAAACGGGGCTGTAGCGGGCTAACATGACTCCGGTACTCAAAGCGTGACATTTCCCCAAAGGGACAGACACAGGAACGAAGAAGGACACATGCCGGCCAGCCTAAGTGTTCCAGAGCAGTAGCAAGCTACCATGGCTCAGCGGTAACACTAGGAGACATTTCCCGGTAAGAGAGGCTACTAAAGATAAACAACTAGATAGTCAGATCCCACACATACCAAGCATTTCAATCATACACACAATATGCTCGATATGTGTAAATACAACGAAGCATCACAACATGACTCTATGACACAAGTACTTTATTTAAGGCTCAGGGAGCCATACATAATATACACACAAAGTTACGGGTCTCACGACCCAACATACAAGTTATACAATCATACAAGCCAACAGCGGAAGTAACTTGTCTGAGTACAGACAACTAGTAAAATAAAAGAGGCTTGGAAAGCCTGGCTATACTATGTGGTCCTTCACAAGCTCAGGGTCACCACCTGGGTCTTTAGCCTACTCGTTGATGTCAACGTCTACATAGAACCCATCAGAAGGGGTTGCAGCGTCTTCTGTAAAAATGTAGATTATAGTAACATGAGTACAAAGGTACTCAGCAAGACTTACATCAGATCCTACATACATGCATAGTATCAGGAAGGGTTGGTGGAGTTATTGCAGCAAGCCAGCTTTGACTCTTGGCTAGGCTATCCTACGATACTCCAATTTGAAATAGTTTTGCGCACACGAGTCCACTACTCACCACTTCAATACACTACCGAGGATCCACCTCCGTCTTCCTACGGAAGAGCCATCCTCGGCACTCACACTTATCTTGAGGCTTTTAGTAGTTTCCATTTACCTGTCTATGAACTGTATAGGCAACCAAGTAGTCCTTTACCGCGGACGCGGCTATTCGAATAGATCATGTTAACCCTGCAGGGGTGTACTTCCTCATACATGTTTCCACCACTTAGCGTCTGCACACGACATGTGCTCGGCAGACTTCAAGCGAAAGCCGACGTGGGTGTAGACCACGACCTACCTAAACACTTAAGCCTCTAGTCCAGGTTTATCGCCAATTCAGGTTCCATCCGCAGGGAGTCCGGCCGAGGTTTCCCATACGGCCCCGAACGATGTGAACAGGGTTCCCGAGATACCTAGCGGGTATTCGGTACACCCGGCCACGTACCTACCGCATCACAGCCCACCCCTACGGTCAGTGCTGTCCACGGCCTCCAGTAGGCTACAAACACCAGATCCTACTTGCAACTCCTGGACAGAGAGCTAGGGTGAATAAGAAGTCGAGCGGGGTCATATTTCAGGGCCAAATGCATGGTAGTAGCTGTATCTTAAATCACACATACAGATCTCAGTGCTTAAGGTCGGCTTCAATGAAACAACCCACCATGTACTCCTACATGGCCTCTCATCGATACCTTTACCAAATCGTGTTCACCACACCACTCTTATTACCGACATAATCATTTCACTCTAGCCCATCACCCAGATGAACCAGACCTGACACAACTCTAAGCATAGCAGGCATAGCAAGGTAGGAACAACACATACATATGGCTCAATCAACTCCTACACATGCTAGTGGGTTTCATCTAGTTACTGTGGCAATGACAGGTCATGCAGAGGAAATGGGTTCAACTACCGTAGCACACAGCAGTTTGAATCGCGTTGTCTTAATGCAGTAAAATAGAGCAGGAGCGAGAACATGGGATTGTATCGATATGATCAAATGGTTGGTTGCTTGCCTGATGATTCGTTGCACGGATACGATTCCTCGTTAGGGTAATCACGGTACTCCTCGGGGACAGATCCTGTCGCAAAGGATAACGATACACAGGCATCACCAAACAATGTGCAACAATATGATGCATGCATGAAACATGGCAATATGAGTGTGTTGGGCTAATGCAACTAAAGCCAGTAGGGTTTGAGCAAATTTGAATCAAAGATTCAAATTCCAAATTCAAATATGGCCTTTTAAAGTGCCTTTTCTTATTCTGATTAAAACATCAATTTAACTTGTTTGATCATGCATGAAAATAGTACAGATGGATAGATTGGATTTTTCTGATCATTTTTCATATATAATTTGTCCAATTTGGAGTTACAGAATAAAAGTTATGAATTTTTGAAGTTTAAATAATATTCTGGAATTTCCTGATTTAATTTAAATCCAGAAATATCATTTACTGCGTCAGCCTGACATCACAGTGACATCAGCAGGTCAACAGGGCTGGCTCGGGTCAAACCTGACGTGTGGGGTCCACACGTCAGTGTCACAGGGGCTAATCCCGCGTTGACCCCGGGCTGGTTAGCTTTGACTAAGCCCTGGGGCCCACTTGTCAGCGTCAGTAGGTGGTGGATTAGTGGTTAATCAACTAGGCCACGTCAGCTCGCCGGAGTTCTGGCCGGCGGCGACCAACAGTGCGGCGGCGATAGTGGTTTTGGTCGTTTCGGCCACCAAATGGAACACGGCGACCACCGGAGTGAAGCTGAGGACGACCCGCGGTTCTTGGCGGAGTCAGTTGGGGTCGGGGTGGCCGGAGTCGACGGCGGCGAGCTCGGCTGCGGCCGCCGGGGTTCGGTCGTGCACGGGAGTGGTGCTGGAGCTCGAAGTCGAGCAAAGTGAGGCGCTAGGGATGCTCTACTGGTTCTTGCGAACGTGTTGGACTCGCCGGGGTGACCAAATCGTCATCGGAGCTACGTCGACGGCGAGCTCGGCGACGGCGGAGGTTCGGCCGTGGTGGGGATGCAGCTACGGTGAGGGAACGAGGGGAAGGAGAGGGGGAAACGACTCGGGGGCTCACCGCGGTTGCAGTGGGCGTCGAAGCGGGCTCGGGGACGCGCTGGAGACGGCGAATTCGTCGGCGACGGTGGTCGGAGTCCGAAGAGGGGAACAGCGACGTGGCGACGATGCAGGGCTTCCGGGGACTCGTGGAGCGGTGGGGAGGAAGAGGGAGTTGTGGCGGAGCTTCTGAGCTACTCGGGGGAGCGAGGGGTGGCCGGAGTCAGTGGCTACGGCGAACGGCGGCGACGGTGATCTTCGGCCGAGAGCGAGAGAGAGCGAGGGAGAAACGGGGGAGAGTGAGCGAGAGCAGGGGGGATCGGGACGGGCTGCGGACGTCGTCCACGCGGCCAGGAGGGCGTCGGCAAGCAGGAGGTGGCCGCGCGGCCGCGCGCGCGCGAGCACGCAGCAGCTTCGGGGCGTGGGGAGGAAGACGACGGGGAGCTACAGTGTTGGGCTGGGTCGGCTGCTAGCTGGGCCGGCCAGCTGGCTGGGCCGCGCAGGTAAGTCTTTCCCCTTTCTTTTCTGTTTTCTGTTTTATTTAATATATCTGCAACTTTGTTGAATTAAATAAAATACCTAGGCAATTCCAAAATTCACCAAACTACTCCTGGTCCATAGTTGGATTATTTCCAACATGAAACATTTTAGTTTGGAGATATTTGAGCATTTAAATATTTTATATTATTTTAAATGCCCAAATTCAAATATCTATGATTTAATTCAAAGACCCTAGGATGGCCTAGAAAAATGTGCACCACTTTTGTCAGAGGTTCTGAACCAAGGCTAAAATGATGGACATTTTAGAAGGGCATTTCAGGTTCATTGAAAAATTATTTTAGTAACCCTAGTTGGTTTCAGAGGGGACTGGGGGTTCTGTCATCCCCATTTCAAGTTTCTGATGAAAGAGTAAACATGATGCAACACTCTAATGCATGACTAGCTAGGGTGTGACAACTCACCCCCACTCAAAAGAATCTCGTCCCGAGATTTGGGTTCCTCCGAGAAGAAGGCGGGATATTCAAGTCGAAGACGATCCTCCCTTTCCCAAGTTGCTTCATCCTCAGAATGGTGCGACCATTGAACCTTGAGAAACTTGATATTATGACGTCGCGTGGTACGTTCGGCTTGATCGAGGATACGAATGGGGTACTCTCGATATGTAAGATTATCTTGGAGATCAAGAGTTTCGTGGTCCACTTCACGGATAGGATCCGAGAAGCAACGCCTGAGTTGAGAAACGTGGAAGACATCGTGAACTCTGGAGAGGTGTGGAGGTAGTTCCAATTGGTAGGCAACTTCTCCTCGTTTGGCAAGAATGCGAAAAGGTCCAATGTAACGAGGAGCCAATTTGCCTTTGATACCGAAACGATGGGTTCCCTTCAGAGGGGTGACCCGAAGGTAAGCCTTCTCGTCAACCTCGAAAGTCATAGCCTTATGTTTTCGGTCATATTGACTCTTTTGACGGGATTGGGCTGTTTTCAACTTTTCACGAACGATACGAACTTGTTCTTCTGCTTCCTGAATCATATCCGGGCCAAAGAATTGTCTTTCCCCGGTTTCTGACCAGTTAAGGGGTGTTCGACATCGTCGTCCATAGAGAACTTCAAAAGGGGCTTTACCCAAGCTAGATTGATAGCTGTTGTTGTAAGCGAATTCGGCAAATGGAAGGCACTTCTCCCAGTCCATTCCGAAAGAGATAACGGAGGCTCGAAGCATGTCTTCTAGAATTTGGTTGACGCGTTCCACTTGACCACTTGACTGAGGGTGGAAAGCGGTGCTAAAGGAGAGACGAGTTCCCATAGCATTTTGGAAACTTTCCCAAAATCGAGAGGTGAAAAGACTTCCTCGATCCGAATTGATTTCCAAAGGAACACCATGGAGAGACACTATCCGGGAGATGTATAAGTCTGCCAGCTGACTAGCGGTTATACTCTCACGAACAGGTAGGAAATGAGCTACTTTGGAAAGACGATCGACCACGACGAAAATAGCATTATTCCCTCTTTTGGTCCTGGGAAAACCGGTAATGAAATCCATACCAATTTTATCCCATTTCCATTCAGGAATAGCTAAGGGTTGAAGGGTGCCAGCAGGCCGTTGATGCTCTGCTTTTACACGACGACAGACGTCGCAATTAGCAATATACTGAGCGATTTCTCTCTTCATCCTAGTCCACCAAAACCTCTGGCGTAGGTCCTGATACATTTTAGTACTACCGGGATGAATAGTGAGAGGAGATTCATGAGCCTCCTTAAGGATCAACTGCCGCAGATGCTGGTTCTTGGGAACCACTAGACGATTCTCAAAGTACACAACACCATGATCATTTGTGGAGAAACAACTAGCACCTCCGCTAGCAATGTTCTCCTTGATTTTAGATATTCCCTTATCTCGCTTTTGGGCAGCGATGATTTGATCCGTAAGAGTAGGTTTTGCTACCAAGGTGGAAAGAAAACCTTGAGGTACAATGTGAAGGTTAAGCTTCCGAAATTCCTCATGGAGAAGCGGTTGAATTTGTTGTAACATCAGATTGTTACAATAAGATTTACGACTTAGCGCATCAGCCATGACGTTGGCTTTTCCTGGGGTATAGGTTATTCCTAAGTCGAAGTCTGTGATCAATTCAACCCAACGTCTCTGTCTAAGATTCAAATCCGGTTGGGTGAAGATGTACTTCAGGCTTTGGTGATCAGTGAATATTTCGCAACGATTACCGAGGAGGTAATGTCGCCAGGTCTTAAGTGCATAGACTACGGCGGCAAGTTCTAGATCATGAGTGGGATAATTCTCCTCATGTGGGTGCAATTGCCGTGAAGCGTAAGCAATTACGTGTCGATCTTGCATGAGAATGCAACCTAGTCCTTGTCGCGAGGCGTCGCAGTAGATAACAAAGTCCTTGGAGAAGTCTGGCGGTACCAGCACAGGAGCAGAAGTCAGGCGTCTTTTCAGTTCCTGAAAGCTGTGCTCACATTGTGGAGTCCATTCGAACTTCTTATCTTTCTTGAGGAGTTCGGTTAGAGGTTTAGCAACTTTGGAGAAGTTCTCGACAAAGCGACGGCAATAGCTCGCTAAGCCTAGAAAACTCCGAACTTGCTTGACCGATTCGGGTGGAGTCCAATCAAGGACGGCTTGAACTCGCTCAGGGTTAACAGCAATACCTTTACCAGATATTACATGGCCCAGATAGGTCACTTCTGGCAACCAGAATTCACATTTTGAAAATTTGGCATAAAGGCGATGCTCACGAAGTTTCTGCAACACTAGTCTTAGATGTTCGGCATGTTCTTCCTCGTTCTTGGAGTAGATGAGTATATCATCGAGATAAACTACGACGAATTTATCCAAATACTCCATGAAGATTGAGTTCATTAACCGAGAAAAGGTGGCTGGAGCGTTGGTTAAACCGAAGGACATGACGGTGTACTCGTATTGGCCATAACGAGTAACAAAGGCCGTTTTAGGAATGTCCCCGTTTCTGATTTTGATTTGATGGTATCCCAACCTCAAATCCATCTTGGAAAAGACTGAGGATCCAGCGAGCTGATCATACAGGTCGTTGATCCTGGGAAGTGGATATTTGTTCTTGATTGTGACCAAGTTGACAGGTCGGTAATCTACAACCATCCGGTCCGTACCATCTTTCTTCTTGACGAATAGGACGGGGCAAGCCCACGGAGATGAGCTAGGTCGGATGAAACCCTTTTTCAAGGATTCATCGAGTTGTTTCTTAAGCTCGGCTAGTTCTAGGGGTGCCATCTTATAGGGTCTTCTAGCAATCGGAACGGTTCCTGGAATGAGGTCTATTACAAACTCAACATCCCTGTCAGGTGGAACACCTGGCAATTCCTCTGGAAAGACATCCGGGAAGTCACAGACTACCGGAACGTCTTCAAGGTCTGGCAAAGGGCTGGCGTTAAGAGAATATAATTGTCGCTTGGCTATTCGAGTCAAAACATTGACTATCTTGCCCGAAGGGTGGGTGAGTTGGACAGTCCTAGAGAAGCAATCAATTTGGGCATGATGGGCTGACATCCAGTCCATACCCAGAATGATATTAATATCTGAAGATTTAAGGGCTATCAAAGACGCAAGGAAAACAAGTCTGTCGACTTGGATCTCATTTCCATAACTTACCCTAGAGGTCTGCCATCTAGACCCAGGGGTAGAGATTTCCATAGTGGATGGCAAGTCACAGAATGCAACGTTATGCAAACGAGCATAATTTTCAGATATAAAGGAATGAGAGGCTCCTGTATCGAAAAGAACAGATGCCGGGTGGCAATTAACAAGAAGCGTACCGAGAACGACGTTGGGATCCTCTTGAGCTTCTTCGGCAGAGACACAGTTGACATGGCCACGTGAAGCGGTGACCGGTTTAGCGTGGAACACTTTTCCTGTCGGCTTGCCACGGCCAACAGCTTTAGCAGATTGATTGGGGTTGGTCTGGGGACACTCACGCATATAGTGACCAGATTCCCCACACTTGAAACAAGTCACGGAACTGGTACGTGGAGGAGCATTATTGGTTGGACCCCCATAGGGCTTAGCTGGAGCAGACTGTTGAGCGGGGCGAGGCGCCTGGAAAAATGGCCTCGGTGTGAACCTGGGTGGCAGGGCGGTGTTGGGTACCCACACGCGGCGCTTCTGAGGACCAGCACCGGATGAGGAACCCGTGTCACGTCCATGCTTGCGTGTTGCGTCATAGTCAGTCTGACCAGTTTCAGCACTGATGGCTTTGTTGACAAGTTTCGAGAAGGATGTGCACTCATGCAGACGGAGGTCGCGGCGAAGCTCAGGACTAAGGCCCTTACGGAACCTTGCTTGCTTTTTGGCGTCAGTAGACACTTCCTCAGTTGCATATCGTGCAAGATTACCAAACTCTCTGCTATAGACATCCACAGAAAGTCGGCCTTGGGTGAAATTGCAAAATTCTTCACGCTTGCGGTCCATGAGACCCTCCGGAATGTGATGTTCACGGAAAGCGTCGCTGAATTCAGCCCAAGTTGTGACATGGCCCGCTGGGCGCATAGCTCCATAATTCTCCCACCATAGACTGGCGGGGCCTTCAAGATGATATGCAGCAAAGGTGACCTTGTCAGCCTCAGCTACCAGCGCGGAACGCAGTTTGTGAGAGATACTGCGAAGCCAGTCATCAGCGTCGAGAGGCTCGACGGAGTGGTGGAACGTGCGTGGATGCAATTTGATAAAATCACTGAGTGACACCACGTTAGCCCTCTGATGGTGTGCTGTATTCTGTTCAATACGCTCTAACAAACGGTTTGTCTCCCGCTTGTTTCTCTCAGCTTCCATCATCACCTCGGCTAGTGAAGGAGGATGAGGCAGATTCTCATTCCTGGCTTCACTGCCTTCGGCCTGCTCTTGGGAAGCAGGGTTAGCGCGCGTGTTGACCATCCTAGGTAAACAAGACAATGATTTAGTCAGAATGATAAAATTCCGACATAGGATACATAATGTAAGGGATAACTCGGAATGCAAGATGATCATCCGTATGACATGGTAGATACAGAAAACTGCTTCTTTATTCCATCGTCATACACACCATACAGGTTTAGTACAAGACCAAGCAAGGTACTAAAACGGTGAAAAGAGGATTACATCTCATCGGAGGCATCTCAAGCTCCTATACATTATTTTTCTACATCTCCGGAAAGAGTACAAACTAGGTCATATCCCACGAGTCACGCGGGACGATAGACGACACAGCTAGTGCGAACTAGTGATACTACTACTAACTCAGACCGATCCGTAGTAGTCCTCGTAGAAATCACCTCCATAGCCCGGAAGTTCAACATGATCATCCGGAAACAGACGGTCTCGCGGAGCTTGTGGACCATAGGGACTAGGATGAGGTCTTGGACCAGCAAACGGTGGCCTGCGGGGACCGCGAGGTGGGGTGATGCCTCCTACATCACGCCAAACCATCACGTCCGGCAGAGCAGATCTCACAGGATAGAGATCGTGCATATCTGAATATCCAGCTTGCACCGCCGGTGCGAACCGAGTCAAAGTGGCCCAGTGGTCAGCACGGGTATTGAAGAGCTCTAACCTCAAGGCCCGATTTTCACGGTCCTTATCCTCGAGCATCTCAGCAGTGGTGCGAGTCCGTGAATCCTCCTGAGTGGAGTCAGCATAGATAGCCTGGAAATATCCTTGTGCTCCCGGAAGTGATCCTGGCATATACCGGAAATCAGAGTCCCGAAATAACCCAGATCTGACTCGCATAATGGTCATCATAGAGTAGGCGGCATCCTGCACAGCCATCTCGATAGTAACCCCGAGTCCATAGGAGCAATGAAGAGGCTCAGTGGATCCAGGATAAGATGGAAATATCCTGACAGTGCAGAGATACTGGCTTTGATTAAAGTCTCGGAATTGCTCTTCGACCGTGTACTCAGGATACCAGCGGTATCCAGCCTCAGTCATTACCCTGACCAACTTAGAAGTATGGCCGGGTACATCTAGGCATCGAGTCAGGCGAACCACTTGATTGAGGTCGCGAGTGGCCATCTGAAAGCATAATCATAATGCAAAGGCATTAGAATTTCTAGCAAAATTTCGGCAGCATAACAGCTGTAAATGCTCAAAAAGGATATTGAGACATTTGACAAAGGATTTCGTACACACCCAACATCATCATATCAAAGTTCTGGAACCATTCTAACAACATAATGTGGTAGTAGAACTGAACTAGGCTTGTAACCATCAAACTTATAAGGTACTACTGATTAGTAACACGTGATCCTGATAGAGAGAACAGATCCTAATTCCTTAACCCCCGGTGGAAGAATGGACTGACTCAGATCAGAATGTCATAAGGTATAAGGAGTAAAAAGAGCCTTACGTTCCAACCCACAAACAATTCCCCTACATATAACTAAAGAATTTCTAGACTCAACATCGACCAGTTTGGCTTGAAGAACCTACAGGCAGTCCGGCTCTGATGCCAACGCTGTCAGGACCCCGACTCGATGTCACATCGATCTAGCTGGTAACACCTCATATCACTTTGCGGCCTCACGCACGGTATCCCCACGGGTGTCGTCTTACCTTTTCCCGGGACCGTTTGCGCCTTTTGGCTCACGTATATGATGGTGTCGCTAGCATCCATATGATAAAGAGCCCGGGCTGACATGACTAGTCGTAAACCCAAAGTGGCACAGACTTACAGGGACAGGCATCCATGACCCAGCTTCGAACGTGTCGGTCATCAGCAAGTGGGCCCGGGCTGTAGCACTGGGCTAGCAGGACTCCGGTAAACCGGGCTGTAGCGGGCTAACAGGACTCCGGTACTCAAAGCGTGACATTTCCCCGAAGGGACAGACACAGGAACGAAGAAGGACACATGCCGGCCAGCCTAAGTGTTCCAGAGCAGTAGCAAGCTACCATGGCTCAGCGGTAACACTAGGAGACATTTCCTGGTAAGAGAGGCTACTAAAGATAAACAACTAGATAGTCAGATCCCACACATACCAAGCATTTCAATCATACACACAATATGCTCGATATGTGTAAATACAACGAAGCATCACAACATGACTCTATGACACAAGTACTTTATTTAAGGCTCAGGGAGCCATACATAATATACACACAAAGTTACGGGTCTCACGACCCAACATACAAGTTATACAATCATACAAGCCAACAGCGGAAGTAACTTGTCTGAGTACAGACAACTAGTAAAATAAAAGAGGCTTGGAAAGCCTGGCTATACTATGTGGTCCTTCACAAGCTCAGGGTCACCACCTGGGTCTTTAGCCTACTCGTTGATGTCAACGTCTACATAGAACCCATCAGAAGGGGTTGCAGCGTCTTCTGTAAAAATGTAGATTATAGTAACATGAGTACAAAGGTACTCAGCAAGACTTACATCAGATCCTACATACATGCATAGTATCAGGAAGGGTTGGTGGAGTTATTGCAGCAAGCCAGCTTTGACTCTTGGCTAGGCTATCCTACGATACTCCAATTTCAAATAGTTTTGCGCACACGAGTCCACTACTCACCACTTCAATACACTACCGAGGATCCACCTCCGTCTTCCTACGGAAGAGCCATCCTCGGCACTCACACTTATCTTGAGGCTTTTAGTAGTTTCCATTTACTTGTCTATGAACTGTATAGGCAACCAAGTAGTCCTTTACCGCGGACGCGGCTATTCGAATAGATCATGTTAACCCTGCAGGGGTGTACTTCCTCATACATGTTTCCACCACTTAGCGTCTGCACACAACATGTGCTCGGCAGACTTCAAGCGAAAGCCGACGTGGGTGTAGACCACGACCTACCTAAACACTTAAGCCTCTAGTCCAGGTTTATCGCCTATTCAGGTTCCATCCGCAGGGAGTCCGGCCGAGGTTTCCCATACGGCCCCGAACGATGTGAACAGGGTTCCCGAGATACCTAACGGGTATTCGGTACACCCGGCCACGTACCTACCGCATCATAGCCCACCCCTACGGTCAGCGCTGTCCACGGCCTCCAGTAGGCTACAAACACCAGAAACTACTTGCAACTCCTGGACAGAGAGCTAGGGTGAATAAGAAGTCGAGCGGGGTCATATTTCAGGGCCCAATGCATGGTAGTAGCTGTATCTTAAATCACACATACAGATCTCAGTGCTTAAGGTCGGCTTCAATGAAACAACCCACCATGTACTCCTACATGGCCTCTCATCGATACCTTTACCAAATCGTGTTCACCACACCACTCTTATTACCGACATAATCATTTCACTCTAGCCCATCACCCAGATGAACCAGACCTGACACAACTCTAAGCATAGCAGGCATAGCAAGGTAGGAACAACACATACATATGGCTCAATCAACTCCTACACATGCTACTGGGTTTCATCTAGTTACTGTGGCAATGACAGGTCATGCAGAGGAAATGGGTTCAACTACCGTAGCACACAGCAGTTTGAATCGCGTTGTCTTAATGCAGTAAAATAGAGCAGGAGCGAGAACATGGGATTGTATCGATATGATCAAATGGTTGGTTGCTTGCCTGATGATTCGTTGCACGGATACGATTCCTCGTTAGGGTAATCACGGTACTCCTCGGGGACAGATCCTGTCGCAAAGGATAACGATACACAGGCATCACCAAACAATGTGCAACAATATGATGCATGCATGAAACATGGCAATATGAGTGTGTTGGGCTAATGCAACTAAAGCCAGTAGGGTTTGAGCAAATTTGAATCAAAGATTCAAATTCCAAATTCAAATATGGCCTTTTAAAGTGCCTTTTCTTATTCTGATTAAAACATCAATTTAACTTGTTTGATCATGCATGAAAATAGTACAGATGGATAGATTGGATTTTTCTGATCATTTTTCATATATAATTTGTCCAATTTGGAGTTACAGAATAAAAGTTATGAATTTTTGAAGTTTAAATAATATTCTGGAATTTCCTGATTTAATTTAAATCCAGAAATATCATTTACTGCGTCAGCCTGACATCACAGTGACATCAGCAGGTCAACAGGGCTGGCTCGGGTCAAACCTGATGTGTGGGGTCCACACGTCAGTGTCACAGGGGCTAATCCCGCGTTGACCCCGGGCTGGTTAGCTTTGACTAAGCCCTGGGGCCCACTTGTCAGCGTCAGTAGGTGGTGGATTAGTGGTTAATCAACTAGGCCACGTCAGCTCGCCGGAGTTCTGGCCGGCGGCGACCAACAGTGCGGCGGCGATAGTGGTTTTGGTCGTTTCGGCCACCAAATGGAACGCGGCGACCACCGGAGTGAAGCTGAGGACGACCCGCGGCTCTTGGCGGAGTCAGTTGGGGTCGGGGTGGCCGGAGTCGACGGCGGCGAGCTCGGCTGCGGCCGCCGGGGTTCGGTCGTGCACGGGAGTGGTGCTGGAGCTCGAAGTCGAGCAAAGTGAGGCGCTAGGGATGCTCTACTGGTTCTTGTGAACGTGTTGGACTCGCCGGGGTGACCAAATGGTCATCGGAGCTGCGTCGACGGCGAGCTCGGCGACGGCGGAGGTTCGGCCGTGGTGGGGATGCAGCTACGGTGAGGGAACGAGGGGAAGGAGAGGGGGAAACGACTCGGGGGCTCACCGCGGTTGCAGTGGGCGTCGAAGCTGGCTCGGGGACGCGCTGGAGACGGCGAATTCGTCGGCGACGGTGGTCAGAGTCCGAAGAGGGGAACAGCGACGTGGCGACGATGCAGGGCTTCCGGGGACTCGTGGAGCGGTGGGGAGGAAGAGGGAGTTGTGGCGGAGCTTCTGAGCTACTCGGGGGAGCGAGGGGTGGCCGGAGTCAGTGGCTACGGCGAACGGCGGCGACGGTGATCTTCGGCCGAGAGCGAGAGAGAGCGAGGGAGAAACGGGGGAGAGTGAGCGAGAGCAGGGGGGATCGGGACGGGCTGCGGACGTCGTCCACGCGGCCAGGAGGGCGTCGACAAGCAGGAGGTGGCCGCGCGGCCGCGCGCGCGCGAGCACGCAGCAGCTTCGGGGCGTGGGGAGGAAGACGACGGGGAGCTACAGTGTTGGGCTGGGTCGGCTGCTAGCTGGGCCGGCCAGCTGGCTGGGCCGCGCAGGTAAGTCTTTCCCCTTTCTTTTCTGTTTTCTGTTTTATTTAATATATCTGCAACTTTGTTGAATTAAATAAAATACCTAGGCAACTCCAAAATTCACCAAACTACTCCTGGTCCATAGTTGGATTATTTCCAACATGAAACATTTTAGTTTGGAGATATTTGAGCATTTAAATATTTTATATTATTTTAAATGCCCAAATTCAAATATCTATGATTTAATTCAAAGACCCTAGGATGGCCTAGAAAAATGTGCACCACTTTTGTCAGAGGTTCTGAACCAAGGCTAAAATGATGGACATTTTAGAAGGGCATTTCAGGTTCATTGAAAAATTATTTTAGTAACCCTAGTTGGTTTCAGAGGGGACTGGGGGTTCTGTCATCCCCATTTCAAGTTTCTGATGAAAGAGTAAACATGATGCAACACTCTAATGCATGACTATCTAGGGTGTGACAATAACAACGGTATGACGGAAACTAGGGTGGCAAGAGTGGAACAAAACACCATGCATAAGGCCGAGCCTTCCACCCTTTACCAAGTATATAGATGCATTAATAATATAAGAGATATTGTGATATCCCATCATAAACCTGTCCACCATGGAGCAATCTTCAACTTCACCTGCAACTAAAAACGCTATAAGAGGGGCTGAGCAAAAGCGGTAACATAGCCAAACAATGGTTTGCTAGGAAGGGTGTCAAAGGTTAGAGGTTCATGGCAATATGGGAGGCTTGATGAGCAAAAGATAGGTAACGCAGCATAGCAATAGAGCGAAGCAACTAGCATATCAATGATAGTAGTGAGATCCAGGGTAGCGGTCATCTTGCCTGAAATCCCGCTAGGAAGAAGAACGAGTCCATGAAGAAGACGAACGGGAGTAGTCGAACGAATCCTCACAATCGCAACATTACCGAAACTAAGAAGCAACACCGGAAAGAAACAAACAACATGGTAAACACACAATCATAATCATGGCATGATGCACAATCAAGTATGATGCATGTCCGTTTTAAAGAGGCATGGCATGGCAATATGCACAAACAACTCTACAAGTTAAATGGAGCTCAATATGCAATGAGTTGCATATTGACGAAACACCACATCAATTATTTAGTTCTCTCTTGGTTTTGTACCCAACAATATTAAATGTTATTAAACATGGCAAGGGGGTGAAACATAATGAAACTACCTATCTAGGCAAGTTTAAATGAGGCCGGAAACAACAAACAATAATTCCAGAAAATCCCCATGTGCATATTTTAGATTCGGTACTGTTCTGCCCTAAACACAATTTTATTGTTGTTAAACAGGAAAATAAAGTGCACCATGTTAATCTAGGCATTTTTCCACCCCATTTACATATAAAGTTTATTTAAAACCGAGCTACGGTTATTTAGTTATGAATTAAAGCATTTTAACATGGCATTATGCAAAATAAACACAAACAGCATGTTAAACATTTTTAACATAGATGAAAGTGGCATATTATTAATCTACACAATTTTTTGAGCATTATACATATATAAATTATTTTAATCCGATGCACAGTTTGTGAGATATTAAATGCATGAAGTGCAAGGTGTTTTCTGTAAAACAGGCAGCCTCTGGACAAATTAGCAAATTCGCACGCAGTTAAAAAACATTCATTGGGCTGAATCTGGTGGGCACTGGGGCGCTCACCATGGGCTCGGCCCATTCGGTGTAGGAGGCCTGGCAGGCCAGCTTGGTGGTGAGGCTGGGCTGCAGGGGCACGCTGGACCGAAGTCGAGGCCGGCCCAGGCGCGACGCGGTCGTGGCCTTGGCGCGATCAACGGCGAGGAGGGGAGACCGGATCGGGGCGATGCAGGGCGCGGCGGCAGATCCGAGTGCAGCAGGACGACGGCGAGCGCGGAGGTCACGAATGGATTCGGGGGAGGGAGCTGAGGCCGGATCTGGTGATGGAGTCACCGGGGCGGCGAGGTCCAGCACGGCAGGGCGGCGGCGAGCGGTTCGGCAGCAGCTCCTGCAAAACAATGGCGGAGGTGTAGGGCTTAGAGGAGAGCACGGGAGCAGGGAGGAGAAGAGGAGGCGCGGGGCACTGCCTGGACGGGGACTCGGCGACCTGGCCGCGGCGACGAGGCTCGCCGGCGGCGGGGCGGCGAGGAGCGGCAACACGGGATCGAGCGGGAGGCTCGGGTGGCGCTCGGGCGCAGGGCGGGGCAGCTCGGGGCCCAGATGGGCTTCCCAGGGCCCGATCTGGGTTCCTGGAGGGCCGCGGCGGCAGGGCTGGATGGGGCATTGTGGAGGCGGGGGAGGCGACGTGGCGGCGCCCGGTTGGCCGTGGCGACGCCTCAGGTGGCGGCGCAGTGTCACATCCCTAGCCTGGTATGACCTAGAATAGCTAGGCATGTGTGCATCATGTTTAAAATTCTATTTAATTTTGAAATGGGGATTTGTGAAACCCTCAGAATCATTTTTGAAAATGACCCAAATAAAAATTTCTCCAAAAGGGTCCAAGAAAATGCTCATGTTGCTCTCTGAAAATATTGGACAGAGATAAAAATCAAACCAATATTTTTAAGAGCTCATCGGTATTTATTTTGGGCATTTGGAATTAATGCATAAATATTTGCATTGGAAATATATTAGTTATATATATTAATATATGTCCAAAAATTATGCCACCTGTTGGGGAGCTCTGGAATAATATATCTAGCTCATGCAAAAATTGGCATAAGGTAATAAAATGATTTAATATTTTATTTAAATCAAAACAAATGTCAGAAATTAGAAAACAAAAATAAATAAAAGAAGGAGAAGCTTACCTGGGGCTCCTCCCTGTGCAGCCCAGCAGTAGCCGGCCGGCCCAGCCAGCAGGCGGCCCAGCCCGCCTCCTCCTCTGTCGTCTTCGTCCTCGACAGAGGGAGGGGAGCGTGCCCGGCGCGCGCGCGC